>NW_018128284.1:513467-525680 GCF_001952655.1 Monopterus albus
TTTGTATTAGAAATGTTTAGTGGAGATAGGATGTCTAGTTAGACTGTTAAATGCTTAGTCATGCTTATGAGTTTCTACAGGGTACATCTGGTCAAGGATAACTAGAGAGAAGAGTTGATGATTGTCAGCAGACAGGGTGTTTAATATTATTATTATGATGTGTATAACTGTAGCCTTAGCCATAATATGTTCTTATGTTTAATATCACGACATGTTACTAGAGGTCGTGTGAGAATGTTTTTAGCTACACACCACTTAATCAACAGACACACATGCACATTGATTTGCTTCATGTTTTGACTACTGCTATGACCAGCTGCAAAGCTGGCAACAGAGACGTCTCGGTTGACGTTTCTGTGTAGTATGGGGCTAGCCCAACCGAGGGGATATAATGTATAGGCCTGGTGGGTTCAGGGTCTTTCATCTTACATCTGCCTGCGAGCAGTTTGGAGGTGCAAGATACCTGAGCGTGTAATGTTAATTTTACCTGTGATCCTTTGAATAAATCAGCACTGTTTTGAAGTTACTTGGACTGTCTCGTCTCTCAGAACCAAACAGTCCTTCAAATGTGAAAGGGTTGCTGTGCCGCCAATCCCACTGAGAATCAATGAGTGTATAGCCACATAGCCATAGCTGGCTCTTTGGCAATTTTCAAATTATTGTTTAGATTAAGTGATTTATATGAGGTTGAATACCAAAAACTATAATACTGTGGGCTGCTGCTTAGAGAACATATGTTCACAGAGCTCAGAGTCATCTCAAAGCTAGTTGTGTGCCCAGTGGAAGTAACACAGAGCTGTGGTAAATGTGTAGGTGCTGGAGAAGGTCAAACATTTACCAGACAAAGAGTCACGTGAGTTGGCAAAGGATAATGTAAGATAAGATTTTCGACTAACTAAAGTAGCAAATCTGTTGCTGTCATATTAGCCTTATAATAGTTTCAGCTAAACTTTAAAATGCATTTTTACACAGAACAGTGGATCGCTTCAAAATCAAATCAGGAGGAATAATTACAGTACAGAAACCTATCTATCTAACAATAAGCAGCTTCTAATGCTTCATTCTAAGTACATTAGGTTTTCCTGTCTCTTACTACTCTACCTAGAATCTGTGCTCATTTTCTTGTTTTGGATAAATATGACTAGAGAGGACCTCATCATTTCCAGTACTAGAAATACAGAGATGGCTATTTACAGTTCATGGAAATAACATGGATATACAGTAATTAGTGTTTTTCCTCAGCAAATAAATTGCTTTCCACTGATTCAAGCAGAAAGGGTCTGCCTTTCTACTTTCCCTTTTCCTTCCTTTGACGTCATGGCTTCTCTTCAAAAAACAGAAATATAAGTTTAAATCGTCATCCATCATACTCCTGTCCCTTCAAAACATAAATGTGACAGCCCAACCAGAGTATCTCCCTGTTGCTATCAATCACTCTTGTATCTGCTAAAATCTAGTGCTTTCTCTTGCCCATCAGGGCTTTCTCTTTTTCATGACTTTGTCTGGCTCTTGGCCCCATCAGCCCCTTTGACCCATGCCTCATCTTTTCATCTTATCACCTCTCTATCACTTTTTTCTTCTTATGTCACCCCCTCAACAGTCATACCTTAGAATGAAAGTGAAAATGTTAAGTGCCAGTGTGTTCCTCTGTCCTTCTTTCACCTCCTACTCTCACCTCTTCAATCTTTGTCTCCACTTACTTTTCAGGGTTTTACTTCCAAAGTCTGGAATAATGAACTTTGCAAAAGATTGTCATGAGGCTGTATATTAGACAGGTTTGGCACAAAAAAGCACAGCCTTACATGTCTTTTTTGGGGTTAGATCAAAGTAGAGGCTGCACTGAATAATATCACAGTGAACTGCAAAACTAGTTAATTTAGCAAGAGTTTTTAGACAAATCAAAGTGGATTGAAAGCTGTTTGATATCCTTTCAAGTCTGAACATTCATGTTTTCTGTGAAATTTGTGTGAAGGCCTTCACCAGCTATTTCTTGGAAGTTAAAAGAGTAAGCTATATAATAATCAATAAATGAGACAGAAAACCATACAGCAAACTCTGACAATTCTTGGCTTCAGAGTACAGTTAGCCACAAAATGAGCTTAGCCTCACAGTCATCATTCTACAGTTTCTACAGATGGTGCATCATTTTTAGTGTCAGCCCTGATAGACTGGCAACCTGTATCCTCTTGTCAACAAGTGCAGGGTGGACAATGAGGTCAAAAACGATGAGAAATATCTGAGTATCCCCTAGTTTTCAACAAAAATGCATACAACATGATGATTTGCAGTAGTTTTATGGCAAACTAGTGATTACACAGTAGCGGGGAGCTAGCGGTTTATATTTGCATTTTAATTTGTGTTTCTGGTTGTCATCCAATGCTATATGAATAACCTGTCTTTTTTTATTTCTTTTAATGATGTTTAAAAGAAAAGGGCAGCACGTCCAAAGACGTGCATCTTAGGTTGATTGGCCTCTCTAAATTGCCCATAGGAGTGCGTGTGCGTGTGTGTGATTGTTCATCTATGTGTTAGCCCTGCGATGGATTGGCGACCTGTCCAGGGTGTACTCTGCCTTCGCCCGATTGCCAGCCGGGATTGGCTCCGCCCCCCCCACCCCCCGCGACCCTGTTCAGGGATTAAGCGGTAGAAAATGAATGAATGAATGAATGAATGATGTTTAAAAGATAGATATAATTCAGGGGTGGCAAGCTGCTGAAGGTGCCATCAACACATTGCCTCATCTCATTGAAATTCACACAATGTGCTCAGGAAATTAAGACTCTACCTGCCTTATCACACTGTATGCTGTACTTACTATACTTTCCTCTACTTCAACATCCATGTTTTGCTCATGATTGGTAGTCTGTGTGTACTTTATGTGTGTCACACTGATTAACTTTGCCACATGATGACTGGTCGACTCCCCTGGGAATAAAGACTTTTAGCAGATTTCCAGTCATGACCAGGGCACATCTGGGCAAGGCACTCTCATGGAAGGTCAGCCATATCTGTGACATCCTGGAGAAATCACACACCACTCAATGACAGAGTACATTATGCTCCCTTTCTTTATAAAGAAAGAGTAAAGCCTTCTGTTCAGACAAAAACCCTTTAGGGGATGTTGACCTCAGAGTAATATACTGCAACATCTTAAAGCCATCCTGAAACGGAGTAGGGTATTTTAGTTCTTCATTAAAGCTGAGCTGTTTAGAGTTAACAGTATGTGAAAAAAGAAACTGTGATACAACATACAGCCTATACTATAAGAGTGTTTTTGAGTACATCAAGATAATCTTTTCAATAACTTGTTTCTTTAGAAAGCCTTTGGGGCTGCAGTGTACTGCCACATTCAAGGACAACTGTTGCTTTCTATCATTATCTCACTGAACCCAGCCATTGTAACTTTTCTTGAATGTTTCAAGCAGATAAACACTTAAAAACACAGCCAAGGCACACACACAAATAAAAACATGGAACATAACACCAAGTCTATCTCCTGCTCCATAAGTGGAATGCAAGATCAGACAAGTTACACTTGCTTCCCTCATTTCAAGGTGTAGGAATTTGGCTAACACATGGCAACAACAGACAGCAAATCTTGCCTATAAAACATTACATATGTCCATGTGACTTCGGGATAGTGGAATAAAAGTGTAACTAAACAAACACTTATTAATACTTCCAGACACATAACATATGGTATTAAATGACTTATCCACAATCTAAAACTAAACTATGTTCAAAAGTTCATAGATTTTCAGTTCTGAAACTATGTACTCAATTTGTGTGAACATCCTGGTATTACTCACACTGTGAGGACTAAAACCTGTTTACACACTCACACTGTGGGAATTCAGCCATCTTTGTGGGGACCAATTGCTGGTGAGAGTGAGGTTAGGGATAGGTTATGGTTAGGGGTAAGCAAGAAGTGGTCAAAGAAACTAATGCAAATCAAGCCCCAAATGTGTGTGTGTGTGTGTGTGTGTGTGTGTGCGCGCGCATGGTTAGACCACATGTTTGGTATGTTCCTAACTGTTACTGGGACATGACATGTATAGCAAAATCTTGGTTCTCCTTGTGACTATTACTGATAACTTTCACGCTGTCAGCTGCTTTTTGCCTGGTTATCTGCCTCAGTTTGCATGTCTGTAATTTAAGTCCCAGAAACCTCAGGTAACAGTAGGATTAAAATGTCCTGATGAAGGTCAGGTCTTTTAACTGACTGTCCCTTACCAAAGTCTTTCCTCTCACCAAGCAGAGAACTAAATGTAGTGTGTGGCTGTGTGTACAGGTGGCTTATATGACTTAGAGGAGGACCAGTAAATTCAAAGAAAAACAAAGAAAGGATGGGAGTGGGTAGAGGGGAGTGCAAGCTTAATCGAGCTCACCTAAAGCAGTGATTAAACTCTCAAGAGCTGGAGCCTTTAGAGAGCTCAAATAGCTGCACTTAAGTACTTAAAATAGTAAATGCACTGAAATGGTGCTTATGTAAAAACCCACACAAGCAGTGTAAGATCATCATGTGCAATTAACATGGCTGATGGAGTGTGCTTGAGAGATTTTCATTTGTGCTTCCATAAATGGAAATATCATAGTATGGAATCAACTTCTACTTTGAAAGGCTAGAGTCCATCTGATACTGTACACCTATTCAAAACCAGTCAGCCATACAGCTGTCTGTGTGCAAGCATTTCTTTCCAGCTACATGTGCTGCTGCTCATTCACCAATGTGTGCACCCACATCCATGCACCTGAATGCACGCAGGGAAAGGGTAATGAGGACCGCTGGGGCTTGTTTAAACAACCAGGGTTCACTATAGCAGAGAAGCGAGCTAGAGCTCCAACACTCCTATGAGCATGGGAGAAGCAGAGCAGCTCCAGATCTTCACAGTTGCATAATCTCTGTCCTCACATCACATCAAGACTCAGCCACATACCTCCAAAACACTGGCCCCTCACCCCTGAAGACCCACTACCCACAGAAAGTTCCAGTTCCATATTGTCTTCCCACCTCTGGATGCACCAGATTGTTTTTACTTGGGTCAATCTAAATCAAAGTTTTGCATGACCAGAACAGACACACACCCATGCTACCACACCCCCCACACACAGTTGCCTCATTCCCTTATATTGATTTCCCGCTGGCCAATCAACTGCTTAGCCTTCAGTGTGGTAACAGGTTGACCCATGAGGCCTGTTAGATGCTCATACACAGACATGGTCACACACAGGGAGCTATCCAGAGGCCTTTAAGGAATTCCCTGAAGCATTTATTGACGATAGAGGGAAAGTGGCAATTAGTCTGACAAAAGTGTCTTCATATATTTGCATGTGTGCTTGAATGACATATCAGTACATATGTGTAGGTGTTTGTTGTCTACAGTTTTATGCCAGCTTTTGATTGAACATGCATAAAAGTGTGTATCTTTGTTTGCCTGCATAAATGAGTGCAAAATTCATTCAACTAAGACATAAAACCCAGTTTGAAAATGAAAAAAATCCTCTAAATGTGTTATATAATTCATCGAGGTGCTGAAGGTTTGCCACTTGACACCTTTTAAAACACAAGGTGAGCCTGTCCAACTTTCCATTCTAGCAAATTACTGTCATACTGTTACTTCTGCCAGTTCAACACCCCAGAGGCAAACCTACAGGCCTGGCAGAGCAAGAAAATAATGAGAGAGAGAGAGAGAGGAAAAGAAAGGAGAATGAAGGACATTCTATGACTCAGAAATGCCTGTGAATGTGCATGCATCTGTGCGTGCACTTATGGCTCCATCCATCAATTAAAGCCTTAACTCTAAGATCCCTCAGTTTTCATCTTGGCAACAAAGACACAACTTATTTGTTAAGCATTAAAAATCCATGCTGTAGGAACACCAGGGCGTCATGAGGTCACAGACGGAGGGGGATAGAAAAGATTTGTCTTATGTCGCTGTGTTTTTCTGCCAAGAACATCAACTTAGAGGAATTTCTCTCTGGTGCCTTGTTATTGTCGACTCTGTGTTAGAGGCCATTGTGCTCTGAAGTGTTGCACCAACAGAAAGGCACACACACAAACTTGTGTGCATGGTTTCAACAATCTCAAATAAGCATTAGCAGTGTAGTCTGTATTTTTTATACTAGCATAAAAAGTGGTTTGGCATGTTGTACGGTTGTTGTGCAAGTGCTGAAGTTAGTGCACTCTCATTTTGTGTGTGCTTCTTCCTAGAATGGGCATTCCTTTAGTGCTTCATTTATGAATGATGGCTTTGCTAAAATGAGGCAAAAAGAAACATTGGTTGCTACACCTTTGATTCATTGCTGGTTTGAGAGAAAATTTGCATAGCAGGCAGACTTGGGGCAGATCTGGGCTCTCGTTAGCTGGGTGGCTAGACACTTCATCATTATCATCAGGCTGGTGCTTTGGCTCCAGCCACTATGCCCTTGCTTATAGTTCCTTGCAGAGGAAATAAACACTAAAAATTCTAAACAAATTAGGGATTTTGGCCCAGTTAAAGGCACTGTCTGCATGATGTCATCTACATTTAAACAATTGTTGTGTGATCAGTGATCACTCATGTATAGTAGATTTCACCTGTCAACCTGTTATCTTGTCCACACAGGAACATTACATTTCTCCTCTGTCTTTTGCTCCCACTATTTTTCTGTCTCACCATGACAGGCTTGCTGCAGTGCGTTCAGGGACAGTGCTTGTTATAGAGGATATGCTGAAGAGTGTCAATCGATACTCCCAAACCGCAGCATCTGTCGGGGAGCTCTGTGTGTGTGCATACACTTTGTGTGTATGGACATCTGCTGGTGTCTGAGCAAGATGTTGGCACTCAGTATAGACACATTCGAATGCTACCGTCATTCATTTCATTGTGCCCTTGAGGGTGTCAGCTCATTGCATGGGTATGTGGGTGCATTTGTGTGTGCACGTATGTGTGTGATGGATTTAGATATCAGTTTATGGGGGATTATATGGGCAGCTTCCACTGCTATTTTTCCTCTATGAATATTTTACTGTCATATAAACAAAATGCAATTTCAAGGCAGCTGTGCTCATGGGACAGAGGGGCAGAGAGGAGCTGCAGCTCTGCGCCAAGTGTGTTGTCATCAACTGAAATTATAGGTTGAGATGAGAAGGACCGGCACAGATGTAGGTTCTCCAATTGAAAAACTTTAACAAAATTTGCTTTCCAAAATGCCTGTCCAGTTCCACTTGACCACGCTTAAGGGAGAATTGGTTGCATTGGCATAAAAGTGGTTGCAGCAGGGTGGAAAGAAAAGGAAAACAAGACTGAGATGGAGACTAAGAGTGTTTCTTCTTCTCTGAGTCTTAAATCCGCTGTGGGTAACTGCTGGAGTGTGACAGTAGGCTTATAACAACCAGTGTGTCGATAAATCGCAAGTGTGTTTATTTCCTGCAAGACCAAGGGAGCATACCTCACTTTATGTCCCCTGCAGAAAAAGAAGGCAAGGTGATTTTTTTTTCTATCCACATATTTGTCCTGTTATGAACACATTAATAGGTTCACATGCATCATAAACGTTTATAGTGTTCCTACTTAGTACCTGAACAGTTTGAGCATTATATATGAATTGACTATAGCTTTCCTAACTTTTCATTCTCTTTCTGAGTGTCTCTTCATTGTGTATGCCAGTTCTCTACATTTGCATGATAGTATGTTGGCTCAGTGAAACACTGGGCATAATTGTTGGTGATTAGGTTTACTCCTCCAAACATCACATTAGATATGCAGATTATTGTATCTCCAAAAAGGCTATGACAAACTAATGATTGACTCAATAAATAAATAAATAAATGAAAGTCTAATGGGATCATTATTCAAAGTTGCTCAGACAATTAATCATAACGTGCTTATTTGAATAGTAAAAAGAGTCAGAGAAACCTTTCTAATGAAAAAGTCTACATTTGTAGGCAAACCAGTGACTGTGGTGGCCTTTCTATTTTCTTTTCTTTTGTTTTTTGCCTGCCAAATCAAACAGTGTATACACTATATAGTGTCGTTGATTCAAGAGTCCAAAATAGTGTAAAGAAATGTTAAAAAATATCAATGAATCGAAAATAGAAAAGATAGGAAACTGATTTAGGAATAAGCATGACTGAATGTTAGAAGTCACTAATTCCACTAATCCTGAATCTCGCAGGGAATCACACATATGCAATGAACACAGCGCTACACACACCTACTAAACACACACTGCTCAGTTAAGGACATTGGTAAGGAGAACATAAAAACAGTTTTGTGTTTCTTAGACCACCAAAACTTGCCATCCATTTTTCAGCTTCACAAACCATCCAAATACGTATGTACATTAGATGACCAAGGTGTCTCCACATTTCTCCATTAGATTCCCAAGCAAATTATATTATCTCTACTCGACATGCAAGGAGGAGATGGAAGGGGAGGCTTCACAGCATAGTTGGAGATCATCTGAGGGAGAGTAATCTTGAAAGCAAAAAGCCATGGATGAGTGGAACAAGATGACAGACGGTGAAAGGTAAGGAGCACACACATAAGCCATCACCAATACGCACACACATAGAGTTTCCCATGTGTTTTGCTCAACTTGTGGGGCAAGATTTCCTTGTCTTAATGATTTCTAAATAAGGCCTTATTGCCTAGGGATATATTTAATTGCCACACACTGGGTGGTGATGGTAATGTGCGCTGACAAAAACACAGCAGGAGGCAGAAGGAGCAAAAGAAGCTGTTTTGCAGTTATTTTTACTTGGCAAGGGCACATGCGACTGTCACTCAGTGGTCAAGCTTTACGCATCTGCTTGTCTGTGACATATGGAGGGGTTTTTTGTTTTTTTTTACTGTAGCTACTGGAAGCAGCTGCTGTCACGTCTGCACACTCGCCCACACCACTATCTCAAACACACATACACATACACATGTCCACCTCCATGCCAAGCTATTGTGTTCTTCCTTCACTGCCAGATCCCCCTTGCAGTAACGATTGTCTCCATTTCTGCTGCAAGTTTATATGTATTGATATTGTATATAATCATTTGTATGTGTGTATTCATGTATGTATGCCTGCCCATGATGATTGTGTATGTACTGTATGCACAATAACCTAGTATTTCAAAGTGTGTCACCACTACTCTGTGAGAACCAGCCTCAGGAGGAGGACCACAGTTCTTTGACTTTGTCTTATTGTCAGTTTACACAATGGAGGCATTGCTCGCACACACACACACACACACACATACGTACATCTTAACCCTAACACCTTACCATTATCTCAGTCTAACCTTAACTAAGTCGTCACTCTAAAATTGAATGATTTACTTTTTGGGCACTTGCTTTTTGTCCCCACAATGTGACTGTGTAAACAGATTTATGTCTCCACAACATGAGTAATATCAGGCCAAACACACACATATACATATTTTAAGCACACATATGCATGCATATACACACATATGGCAAAGGCATGAAGAAGATGCGTGCCATGGGTCACTGTGGTGTGTGTGTGTTTTTGTGTACATCTCCTTTTACAATGAATGAGGGTTCCCTGTGGTTAAGGCATGGCACTCTCACCGCTACAGGCCGGATTCAAGTCAGGGTTGTGTCAGGAAGGGCATCCAGCATAAAACGTGCCAAACGTCAACATGCGAATCGTCAGTGTGATGATTCACTGTGGTGACTCCTAATGAAAAAAGCTGAAAGTGACGTTACATTTTCCTTTTACAATGAATGTGTGAGCACCCCACACATAGGGGTGATTTTATAACAAAATTCTCTACAGTATCTGGAACACACAAAAACAGTTTATTGTGAAGGCAAATCACAGAATGTGTCCATGTGTATCTGTACAATGGTACAGTATATACAGGACATGTATGTGGGTGTTTTGGAAGCCTGTTTTAGGATAAATAGTCTTGTCTATCATTTAAAAGTGTGTTTGGCAAACAGATCCCACTCACGTCAAGCCAGATGAACACAAATATGTTCCCCAGAGGAGACATTTCAGTTGAAAGTGTGTCCCTGTGACAATTATCATGAAGGACATCTTATGCGTGAAGCGGATATGTGGGTGACAGTCAGAGAACAAGCATGGCTGCACCATGCATCAAGCTCCTGTTCAAGCATTTAAAACCCCCAGCACTATAAGCATAAACACCTATGCATTAAACGTAAACACAATGCAGAAAGAGCATGAAGATGAATCTTCTCTTTATACTGTAATGTAAAAAATGCATTTACAGTGCTTAATGGCAAGTAATCCGTCAGGCTCTTGCTGCTTGGTATCAATAACCCTTTTCTGTCTGTTTTTGTATGTCTCTCCTGGTGACAATACCATCAGCACATTCCTGGAAATAGATGGAAGCAGCACCTATGGTATTAGATAACAACTGGTTGTCAACTGCTATGGCATTTTCAGTGTCATTCCACCTCAAAGGTAATGGCTTCCATGCACATTAAATCAGTGTACAGTACCAAAAGGTCATTATTCTGCTGCTGTACATCTTCCTAATAGCCCAGAAAGTCAGATGATCACATCTCATATGCCTGCATGAACACATATGGTCCAGGATGCATGTGTGCTTTATGAGGTGCCTGCTTATACAGCAACATGTACACACCACTGTGGGCTCAGGTGGCCAGTTGTTTACCACATGGGTCACAGCACCACACTTTCCACACAAGACTGCATGATAAGTAGACCACATGAACTCAAAACCTCCTACACTAGTATTCATACATGTATATGTAAAATTTCTCTCTCTTCTTCAGAGTTAGATGCTGTTCAGAGCAAATTAAAACATTCAGACATGTAGTCACTGACTTCACAGTGACTAGATGGCTGTTTGCAACAAGCCTATAACCAATGGACAAGAGATTCAAAGTTAAAACTTAAAGATTAGACACATAGTGTCAGGTTTGCTCAGTGCTACCTGCCTCTCTTCCCCTTTCTCTCTCCCGCTCTCTCATCCTGCAGGCTTGGCGACACAGCTGAGGCGCATCCCTTAATCAGTGGCTCACTGGGTGTACCATACAGCTGAAGCTCATCCCCTGATTACTTAACCGTCCCTACTTAAAGCACTGGCAGGCGCTTCTTCATCACCAGATCGCTGGCTGTTGAGATCAAGGTTTTGTTTGATGCGGCCAGACATGGTTTCTCTTAGGCTATACTTCATTCCAGGCCGCAGCAACTCCTTGGACCTGTCTTGTGCCTATACGATCTCTCCTACGTCCCTCTGCATTCACCTACCAGCCTGCTGTGGATCGCACGATTCTCCTCTACGCTGCTGCATCGTCAATCCACTCACCTGTCCATCCTGGTCCTCTGATCCTCCTGGTTTTTGCTGCTCGCCTGCCTGTCCTGGTCCTTTCAGCCTCCACTGCTCAACCCTGGTTTGGACCACATTAATCCATTGACTTTGTCCTCTCCATCTGCCTAGATGTTGTAATAAAGCCTTTTTTTTTGTCCAACTAGCACTGAAGTTGCAACCTGAGTCCTCTCTCTCTCTCTCTCTCTCTCTCTCCTCCTGGTGAGAGACACTAACCCTCACACATACAGTATTACAGTATTATGAGCTCACATAGATTAGTGCAGTTGGGGGCAGTGGAAATAAGTTCTCATCACTTGATGTCATTTGATATGGGGATGTTATGTAGCAACATTAGCAGCTTCAGAGGGAAAGATCTGACTTTTTAGCAGCAAATTGTTACACTGTTTTCACCAACTAGTTGCTGATTGCTAGGATTTTATTTTTTTGCTGAAAACCAGAACCCAAGCTTTATGGATCAGACAGCTAAACAGTGACCAGAAACTCATTATAAAGCTCTGTAAAACTGCAGCTTCTGGTGATAATTCTCTGTAGGTTCATCATTACAAGAAACTCCATTCAAATTGTTATGTTTTCACATTTTCAGGTGATACTGTATGATTGTTTGGGTCACTGGGAGGGGACATGGCGGTGACAGTCATGCAGGCTTCACATGTTCTACTTCTACTGCAGGGGTGTCAAACTCAATCACACAGGGGGCCAAAACTCAAAGCACACTGTAGGTCGCGGGCCAAACAGGATAAAAATTTATTGAACAGACTAAAACTAAACGTTTTTTTAACATAAATATGAATCGAAACAGGCAGGATACAATATTATTCCAAAATAAATAAACTTGAACTTAAAATCACCAAACCCATTTCTGATAAGGCTTAGTACATTTGCCAACACCTGAT
>NW_018128284.1:525794-534112 GCF_001952655.1 Monopterus albus
AGTGCCGTCTTAGGTTATATTCCTTAATTACAGCCACATTAGCTCCACAAATAAGACACACAGGTTAATGTCAGTAAACATATACTCAGCCTCCCACCGGTTTTGAAAGGCTCTGTTTTCAGAATCAACTTTTCTCTTGGCCATTATTAGGGGCTAGCTTTGACCTGAAATTAGGGTTGTATACATCAACAGAGGCTTGATTGATCTGACGTAATTGACGCCTTCAGTCGTGTAATATCGCGTAATATCAGTCAGTAAGGCAGCTGTTGCGCTGCATTATGGGATTTGTAGTTTGTGTGTTATCGGCGCTTCATGTCACCGGGCCATTAAAAAAAAGATATATAAAATGATCTTGCGGGCCGGATGTGGCCCGTGGGCCTCGAGTTTGACACATGCTCTACTGTGTCAAATTGAACATATGAGCATGTGTTGTATCTTTAAAAGCCAAATTGGAGTCATTTTTGATGCCTTGAATATTAATAGACGACCCACTGTTGACTTCTTGTTCATGGCCTGTTTTGCAGTAACAGACTGGAGCTGGGATTACACAGCAGAACACAGCTACAGTGGAAATAAAATTATCTTTTCATACAGGTGAGCCATTGCTCACATCTCACAAATAGTTTAGATTAAAGGCTTTGTTCACACAAAATGTCATTTTTCCCAAAACAACAACAGGAGTTTGTGTTTGAAAATCTGTGTACACTTAGACACTTTTTTAATATATATAAAACCACAGAGAATGATATTCACACAACAATATCTGACCTGTCACAGAGATTTGCATGGTTGCAGTTTGAAATTGGAACAATTTTAAATTGTCACACAACTGGAACTTTAGCAAACAGATGCACAATCCTACACATATGAAAAGGCAGGCCTCAGGAGACTGTATCACGAATGTGGGCACAGGTGCACTATGGGATGCCTGACTATTTTTTGTAGTTAATCGATCACATGAAGCTACTGGGGCTTGACTAGGAGTCAGTGGACCAGAGAGTGATATAGACTGTGCGAGTGTGTGTGTGTCTGTGTGTGTGATGTAATACATCTTTGTGCTTACCACCATACCGCTCTATGACCACTCTAGTGTTCCAGGAGCCTTCTGAGACACATTGTAGCTCTGAGGCTTTTTGTCGTCCACTAATTCACACAAATGCATCATATGCATTCAAACTCTTTCTCACACAGAGACTTCTGTGATGAGCAAGCATGAGGGGGGACTCTACAGGTTAGCTAATTTGGTCCACTGGTGTCTTAACCTGATCTCCCTGGCTTCATTTCATCTCCTCCTGCTCACGTCACTTCAAACGTTTTTTTCTAAAATATCCTGCAGTAGTACGGATTCACTTTCAATTTTTAAGAAAACATAAACGGTCCCTTGCAGTAAATTGCTGTGAACAATAAACATTTTCATGATTAAACAAGGTAAACAAGTCTTCTCTGTTGTACCATGCTTGTACGGTCATACTGTGTTTTGAAAAAGGAGGTTGAACTACTTATTTTTTGTATAAATAATACAATACATTTTTTGTATAAAATGTCAGAAAATAGTTTAAATTTTTTTTCCATTGACCATGATGATGAATGAGCCAAAACCCAGAGGAATTTATGAAATCCTAAAATTTGAAAAGACTGGAACAGCAACTGATGGTCTAACATAATTAATCGATTATCAGTATAGCTGCTGATTAATTTTATTAGATTAGATTCAATTTTATTATCATTACCAATGTACAAGTACAAGGCAACGAAATACAGTTTAGCATCTAACCAGAAGTGCAATAACAGCAGTGCGCAGTATCTACAGTCAGTACTGAAAGAAAGTCACTTTCAGCTTTTCCCATGTAGGGGTCGCCACGGTGAATTGACACACTGACGACTCACATGTTGACATTTGGCATGTGTTTTATGCCTGATGCCCGTCCTGACGCAACCCTGACTCGAACCCGGGCCGCAACAGCAAGAGCGCTGCACCTTAACCACTCGTCTCCCAGGGATGGCATGTACAGTCAGTACTAATATGTACAATTAATATTTACAGTAAGATATGTAGGGTAATGTACAATATGCAACAGACTATGGATTTAAATTACAAGTAATGGATAAGGTACATTATGCTGATATAACACTAGTTCGATGGGATGAAATGGAATGAAATAGTACAGAATAAGAAGATAAGTGGGCAGCACAGTGGCGCAGTGGTTAGCGCCGTTGCCTCACAGCGAGAAGGTTCCGGGTTCGGGCCCCACCTGGGACCTTTCTGTGTGGAGTTTGCATGTTCTCCCCATGCTTGCATGGGTTCGCTCCAGCTTTCTCCCACAGTCCAAAGACATGCAGTGTAGGTTGTGTGAAGTCCCAGACTTCTTCTCGAGTCCAGATAGTGGAAAGAATTTCAGTCACACACCAAATATCAAAGTGCACTATTACCTTTTATTGCAGATATATCTGGAGATCATACAGCAAGCAGCAGGGGATTGCCGGCCGGGATTGGCTCACGCCCCCCACCCCCCCGTGACCCCACAAGGGACTGAACGGTAGAAAATGAATGAATGAAAAAAGATAAGTTACATGAGTGAACAGTTCAATGGATGTAAATAGTGCAAAGAGAAAGATAAGGAAACAGAACAGTATTTTGTGAGTAGAGTATGTGCAAATTAACAGATCACTTCAGTAGTACAGGTAATAGAAGTGTATTGCATTAGTCCCAGGAGGAGAGATAAGAAGGGGGTGAGGTGTGTGTAGTGGTATAGAAGATGGCAGTGGGGGTCAACGGGGGACAGAGTTCATTAAGGAGACAGCTGTGGGGAAGAAGCTGTTCCTGAGTCTACTGGTCTTGGTCCGGAGGAACCTGAAGTGCCTTCCAGAGGGCAGGAGGTCAAATAGTTTGTGAGCAGGGTGAGAGGAGTCCTTGAGAATGCTCCCGGTAGGGAGGAGGTACAGCACCCGGCAAACGCACCTGCAAACTTGATGATGGTGTTGGAGCCATGCACAGGCCTGCAGTTGTGGGTGAAAAGGGAGTAGAGGAATGGGTTCAGCACACAGCCTCGTGGTACGCCGGTGTTGAGGATAATGGTGGAGGAGCAGGTGTTATCTGACCTAACATGCTGAGGCCTGTTGGTGAGAAAGTCCAGAATCCAGTTGCAGAGGGAGTTGCTGATGCCCAGGTCTCCAAATTTGGTGGTTAATTTGGAGGGGATGACCATGTTAAATGCTGAGCTGAAGTCCACAAACAGCATTCTTGCATAAGTATTGTTATTGTCCATATGTCTGAGTACAGAGTGCAGTGCTATGGAGACTGCATTCTCTGTGCTCCTATTTCTGTGGTAGGCAAATTAGTGGGGGTCCAGTGTGGGTGTGAGACAGGTCATCAGGCATGCTGTTGACCGACTAACCTACAACTGACTAATAGTTTGCACAGGTAAATGAAGTTTCAAATGTTTTACCCATTTGTAGTTTAAGCTGAATAGTGTATTTTATATTAAAGAAAAAATAAAAGTTGAAATGTTGCACGCCTTCTTTAATAAAGCCATATAACAGATTAATGAGCTGTATAAGAGCTGTTCAGCCAGGAGCTGTAGTGCTAGTGCATGGGCCTGTGGCCTTATATACACTCCAATTAGAATGAAAGAGTTAAATTCTCTGAGAGAATAAAAAGGTTTGCAATTGATAACAAGAGTCTTGAAGTCCATGTTAGATGTCCTCTGTAGCATTGTGACATCAGGGCACCAGCCTTCATTTATGTAGAAACAGATTCCACCTCCTCTCGTTTACCCGGACAGCTCCATTACGTGATCTGCTTAGTACACCTGGAAGCCTGGTACTTGGATTGCACTGTCCACAATCGAGTCGCTGAGCCAAGTCTTTGTGAAGCACAAAGCAGCAGAGTGTGCAAAGTCAGAGTTAGTCCTGTTGACGAGAAGGAGTTCATCCATCTTGTTGGCCAGGAAGTGGAGATTTGCTAGGTGGATAGACAGGAGTGAAGTCCAGGTGCCTCTCTGGCATAGGCTCATTAAGGCACCCACTTGTTTGCCACGCTGGCCTTTCTTCCAGATTCCATATATGGCAGCTGCGCCTCTGATCAGAATGTCTGTACAGCATTCTTCATTCGCAAAAATCGGAGAAAGGTAGTTCGGTGTGAGTTGTCCGATATTTAACAGTTCTTCTCTGGTAAAGGTAATCTGGAATGGGTTGCAAAAGACAGAGAAAACAGAAAAACAACAAACACAAGAGAGCGCGAGTAACCAAGGCTGCCATCATCGGCGCCATCTTATTTTCTTGACAATGTTGTGCACAGTTGTGCCCTTCTTTCTTTTCCCCATGCTTAGTGTGGTCCACAAAACACAAAGGTTGAGCCATGTTTTACCATTTTTACTGGTTGCCAGTGTGATTTCTATATTGCCAGCATATGTTGATTGCTACAGATTCATTACAAATTAAAGGAGCATTACCAGCTTGAAATACAACTATTTGTAATGATTTTGAAAAGGTATCAATAACTCTGTCCAATCCATTTTTGGAGTTCTGTGTGGAATGTATCAGATTTGGCTTTTTTCTGCTTTTCTGTGTTGTTCCAGTGCAAGCAAAGGAAATAAATATGAGAATACCAAAGAATTTGTGAGTGCAACAATTTTCTGGGAGAAGTGGTGCATTAGCTGACAGAAATGCAATGTGGCAATAGTTTTGGGCATGACTATATATGGAACATTTAAAATATTAAGGCAAGCATGTTAACAGTGCACAAAGCCACTGGACAAAAAAATGTCTATTTATACAATATATTTTTCCTTTAATTTTGATTTATGACCTTTATAATTGCATCAATACAAAGTTGGTCAGCATTGCATTCCTTACAAAATATGGCCAAGGCAGGACAGTGTACTGTAGCGCAATCCATACTGATCTGCAGAGATGTGTTGAGAAAACAGGAATGGATATAAATGACATGGTGTGTGGGTTTGTGTGAGTGTGAGTGCGTACGGGCCTTTACTGGAGCATAAAGGGGCTCAGTGCTAAGCCCACTGAGAGAGTGAGCCATAGCTCATGAGCACAGAATTCTAATTTTGTTGCCACAGTCACCCCAAGCAGACAGCCTTTCACACACTTGTATACAGGTTTGCTTCATTTACTTTAGGAAAAATCACAGTTAGTATTGCATGGCAAGCAATTACTCTTTGTCAATTGTGTGTGCATGTGTTTGGATAGAGTTAAGGGTTATTAAAATGCCTGTTTGTACTGTACACCAGCACAGTGTGAAAATAAACACCTCTGTCACCCATGCTGCTGAAGACACGCACACACTCATGCTTCTCTGTGCTCTAATTACCAGGAAGCAGATAGTATTCCATGGGGAAGGGATGAGCTGTCTCTGTGTGTGCGCAAGTGTGTTTATAAGTGACGGACCACTGGCTCCTGCTCAGTGCTAGGGTGATCTGGTCCCAAGAGTCTCGGCCAAATCCCATTCCTCTCTCGAGGTTTCTTTCTCTCCAGTTAGTCTCTCTCACTCTCTCTCTCTCTGCCTCCCTCAGCTCACAATCTCAAAAACTTCTTAATGAGAATTCACAATGACTGCGTTGGAAGTGCTGCATGTGTGTGCAAGGAGCACGTCATGGGGAGGTGTGAATGTCAAGAGACGGAGGTTAGTGACCAGCAACAAGATCTGCTTGTGGAAAAATGTGGCACCTGCATATTGGACTGTATGCCTTAAAATGAAGACAGGTTCAGAGACAGAAAATGTTATTGGAATTAAAAGGCAATATTTTATATATGCAGATCTGCAGATTTTGATTCACTGATCAGAATTATAGGTTTTCTTATTAGTTGGAACATAAACTATTCATTCCACCACTTTAGCCATGTACTGTGAATGAAACAGCTGTCAAAGCTGAGCAAACTGTTGTACAAACATGGGCTCTCATGTAATTCCATTCATTATTCATATATTCATGTAATACATGCACACAGCCTAACAGAGGATATCCATACATTCATCCCTTATGTATACAACCTATTCTGAAGGTGTGGGGGGTGGGATGGGGTTGAAACCAAATGACAGAGGATATGCCCTTTGTAAAATATCCTCCTATGTCCACGAGAACATGGTTGAGAGTGTGTGTGTGCCTTTGGATTACTTACATCATGAGGACCAAAACCTGTTAAAACACGCACACTGTGGGGACTTGGCCATCCTCATGGGGATCAGAAACTAGTCCCCACAAGGAAATCACTGAATTTTAGGGTGGCAACATGGTTTAGAGTTAGAGTGAGGTTAGGTTAAGTGTTGGGGTCAGGGTTAGGGTTAGGCAAGTAGTGGTTATAGTTAAGGTTAGAATAAGTCTACAGGAAATGAATGTAAGTCAATGTAAAGTCCCCACAATGAATGAAAACAGTGGTGTGTGTGTGTGTTTAGGTAATATCCCTACTGTGCAAAGTGTCAAATCTGATCTTTAAAGTTAGGGGAGCTACAATCAGGATTTTAATAATAGCTGCATCAATGGCCCATGCTTTGAAGGTCTGGGTTCACTCTCACTGCTCTCGCAGCATCATTTTTGTCACAACTGTTATTAGCAAAAAAAGCTCTGAAAACCTTATGCTGATAGGTAATAAGTTGCTAATGAGTTTACCTTCAAAGGTGATGATATGTCACTAGTATATTCACAGATTGTTTCAGCTGCTCCCAAATGGCCAAATAAATAGATTATTGCTGTTTTATGAGTGTGTAAACATACTAACATGTAGCCCTTCAAACAAACCATCCACTTTTAGCCACAAGTTAATGTGTGCAAGGAAACTAATTCAATTAAAGGATAGCACTGGTGGCTACTGCAACAGGTTGGATCTGCCGGGACATAGAGGATGGTGTAATTTTCCCATGACTGCTTGATGAAAAATTTGGGAATAATCTTGCTAATGCTGTACTCTGTGCAATTTCAGCTATTATGGTGACATATTCACTGCTAAGCTAGTAGTACTGTGAATACTATAACTATAAAAGCTAATATATAACAGTCAGGTACGCCACATGCTCGCTTTCTTGCATTCAGTTCAGGCAATGAGCCGGAGTACAAAGCTGCGAGATACAGACTGAGGAAAGCCATCACAGCAGCCAAGAGGCAATACTGAGAGAAACTGAATGGCTACTGCTGACTCCGGGCGAATGTGGCAAGGCCTGCTGCACATCACAGAATACAGGACCACCACCAACATCATCAGCTCCACAGACAGCCTCCTGGATGACCTCAACACCTTCTACACCCGCTTTGAGATCTCCAACCACAGCACAGAGAGGAGACACACACACACCAAGACCACCTGACCCTCCATCAGGCCAGGTATGCAAAGTTCTGAGGAAGATCGACCCCACAAGGCAGCAGGACCAGAAAACATCCCTGGGCAGGCTCTGAGAGCATGTGCCAAGGAACTGGCTGATGTTCTCACCACCACCTTCAACCTTTCCCTCAGCCAGAGCATCATTCCCACCTACTTTAAGACCACAACCATTGTACCCCTTCCCAAAAAGAGCCTAGCCACCTGCCTGAATGACTACAGGCTGGGGGCACTCACTCCAATCATTATGAAATGTTTTGAGAGAATGGTGCTGGCCCACATTCACAGCAGTATACCGGACACCCTGGATCCTCTGCAGTATGCCTACCAGCCCAACAGGGCCAACTCAGACGTTATTGCGGCTGCCTTTCATTATTCCCTTTCTCACCTGGAAAATAAAAACTCCTACATCAGGATACTTTTCATTGACTACAGCTCCACCTTCAACACAGTTATCCCCCACAAACTGTCCACACTAGTTCTGCACTCCACCCTCTGTGACTGGATCCTGAACTTTCTGACTGGCAGACCCCAGTCTGTCAGGATTGGCAACAGGACTTCAGCCAGCGTCACTGCAAACACTGGCACCCCACTAGCCACAGGGCTTGCAAGCCAGTGACTTCTGTGCTGGTCCCAAGCCAGGATAAATAGAGAGGGTTACGTCAGGAAGGGCATCCGGCCTAAAAACATGCCAAATTTAAACATGCGACTCATCAGTGTGAATTCCATACCATTGATCGAGGCCCGGGTTAACAACAACAGCCACCAGTGCTGTTGACCTAGAGCAGTCCTTCTCAAATAGTGGGGCGTGCCCCCCTGGGGGCTCAGAGCGATGCCAGGGGGTGCGCGTGTGATCCTGGGAACATGCTTTTTTTGCCACAGGAAGTAGGGGGTTTTGCACCGAACAAGAGCACACAGCACAGAGCAGGAGATATGACGTGCAGTGAACAAACCCTTAAGAGACACCATGGAAAAATATTTAACAGGGAGAA
>NW_018128284.1:535800-540034 GCF_001952655.1 Monopterus albus
TCCAACCTCACTGAGCTCGAGCTGTTTTGCAAGGCGGAATGGGCAAAAATTTCAGTCTCTCGATGTGCAAAACTGATAGAGACATACCCCAAGCGACTTACAGCTGTAATCGCAGCAAAAGGTGGCGCTACAAAGTATTAACTTAAGGGGGCTGAATAATTTTGCACGCCCAATTTTTCAGTTTTTTATTTGTTAAAAAAGTTTGGAATATCCAATAAATTTCGTTCCACTTCATGATTGTGTCCCACTTGTTGTGGATTCTTCACAAAAAATTACAGTTTTATATCTTTATGTTTGAAGCCTGAAATGTGGCAAAAGGTCGCAAAGTTCAAGGGGGCCGAATACTTTCGCAAGGCACTGTAAGACGAGGAAATATGACGAAGCGTATGTAGCGCTTGGCTTCACTGTGACTACAGTGGGAGACGAGGAAAGACCAGTATGTTTACTGTGTCTAAAAATGTTGGCAGCGGACAGCATGAAGCCAAATAAATAAAGGCGTCACTTAAAGACATTACACCCCAATCACGCTGATAAGCTGCTTGGGTTTTTCCAGCGAAAATGTGTCGAATATTGCCAGCAATCTTCCTGCTTTGTGAATGCTACTTCAGCACAAATTGTTGTATTCATTTTTGTTTTGTAGGTCAAAGTGTTTTATATATTGTGCTCCTGAGTTAATGTTGCTGATCAATTTCAATTTATTATTATTAATTGATTATATTAAATTTTATTTTTCAGTATCAAATGGTCAAAAAATGTTTACAGTTTAAATAAGGATTTTATTTTTTTTTAATTTCAGGCAAATTGGCTTTTAAGTCTTTTCTGTTACAGACTAAAAATAATGTTGCTGATCAATTTGAATTTATTATTATTAATTGATTATATTAAATTTTATTTTTCAGTATCAAATGGTCAAAAAATGTTTACAGTTTAAATAAGGATTGAATTTTTTTTTTACATTTCAGGCAAATTGACAGACTTTTCTGTTAAAGTTATTCTTTGTTGTAAGTTGATCTATATTTCTTTTCTTTTTCTTTTTTTTTTTTTTAATGTTAATAAGGATACAATGTTATGCAGAGGTGTACTTATAACTATTTTATAGACAAATGATACTATTTACAATCACGGCGGAGAGTTGGGGGGCGCAAAATGTTTACTTCTTCCTAGGGGGGGCGTAACAGAAAATAATTGAGAAGCACTCACCTAGAGGGTGCTGGTGGAAATTGGACTACTGTTGGTCGAAGAAAGAGAGAAGGTAGAAGGATTTGTAGACAGAGAGAGAAGAGGAAAGACAGGAGTATAGGTCTGAGAATAGGAACTCTTAACATTGGCACAATGACAGGGAAAGGTAGAGAGCTGGCGGACATAATGGAGAGAAGGAAGGTAGATATACTGTGTGCAGGAGACCAGGTGGAAGGGTAGCAAAGTGCCTAGCATTGGAGGGGGATACAAACTGTTTTATTATGGTGTGGACAGGAAGAGAAATGGGGTAGGAGTGATCCTGAAGGGAGGAGCTCGTGAGGAATGTTTTAGAGGTGAAAAGAGTGTCAGACAGGGTGATCAGTTTGAAGTTGGAAATTGAAGAGATAATGTTGAATGTAATCAGTGGTTATGCTCCACAAGTAGGGTGTGAGTTAGAAGAGAAGGAGAAATTCTGGAGTGAGTTAGATGAGGTAATGGAGAGTATTCCCAGAGGGGAGAGAGTAGTGATTGGGGCAGACTTCAACGGGCATGTTGGTGAGGGGAACAAAGGTGATGAGGAGGTGATGGACAGGTTTGGTGTTAAGGTAAGGAACCTAGAAGGACAGATGGTGGTGGACTTTGCTAAGAGGATGGAAATGGCTGCAGCATTGGATGGTGGTGTGTAGGATGACTCTGGTGGTCAGGAAGAAGAGGAGAAGAAAGACAGAGAAGAAGACCAAGTGGTAAAAGATTTTCCTCCACTTATCTGGAACCGGGTCACGGGTGCAGCAGTCTAAGCAAAGATGCCCAGACTTCCCTCTCTCCAGACATTTCCTCCAGCTCCTCCAGGGGAATGCCAAGGCATTCATGAGCTCCTCCCGTGTGACCGAGCTCCTCACCCTATCTCTAAGGGCGTGCCAGCCACCCTGTGGAGAAAGCTCATTTTGGCCACCTGTATCCGGGATCTTGCCCTTTCGGTCATGACCCAAAGCTCATGACCATAGGTGAGGGTAGGAACGTAGATCGGCCAATAAATCGAGAGCTTTGCCTTACAGCTCAGCTCCTTCTTCACCACGACAAACTGGTACATTGACCGCATTACTGCAGAAGCTGCACTGATCCGCCTGTCAATCTCCCGTTCCATCCTTCCCTCACTTGTGAACAAGACCTCAAGATACTTGAACTCCTCCACTTGAGGCAGGAACTCTCCACCAACCTGAAGGGAACAAACTACCCTTTTCCGACTGAGAACCATGACCTTGGACTTGGAGGTACTGATTCTCATCCCACCCAGTGTACGCTGAAGGGCCTATTTTGATAGAGCCAACAGGACGTCATCTGCAAAAAGCAGAGACAAGATCCTGTGTTCCCCAGTCCAGACTCCCTTCAGCCCTTGTCTGCACCTAGAAATTCTGTCCATAAAACTGATAAACAGAACCGGAGACAAAGGGCAGCGCTGCTGGAGTCCAACATGCACTGAAAACAAGTTTGACTTACTGCCGGCAATGCGAACCAAGCTCCTGCTCCAGTTCAGGGACCAGACAGGCCTTAGCAGAGGGCCCTGGACCCCATAGTCCCGGAGCACCCCCCACAGGGCGCCACGAGGGACATGGTCAAATATCTTCTCCAAATCCACAAAACACATGTGGACTGGTTGGGCAAACTCCCATGAACCCTCCACCACCCTGAAGAGGGTATAGAGCTAGTCCACTGTTCCGCAGCAAGGATGAAAACCGCATTGTTCCTTCTTAATCTCAGGTTCGACTATCAGTCAAATTCTCCTTTTTAGTACACTGGCATAGACTTTCCCGGGGAGGCTGAGGAGTGTGATCCCCCTGTAGTTGGAACACACCCTCCGGTCCCCTTTCTTAAAAAGAGGGACAACCATCCCGGTCTGCCAGTCCAGAGGCACTGTCCCCAAACGTCACGTGATGTTGCAAAGGCGTGTCAGCCAAGACAGCCCCACAACATCCAGAGACTTAAGGTACTCAGGGTGGATCTCATCCACCCCCGGTGCCTCGCCACTAAGAAGCTTCTCAACTACCTTGGTGACATTAGCTTAGGTGATGGACGAGTCCACCTCTGAGCCCCCAGCCTCTGCTTCCTCATTGGAAGACGTGACACTGGGGTTGATGAGATTCTCGAGTGTATTCTTTCCACCATCCGACGATATCTGCAGTTGAGGTCAACAGCTGCCCACCTCCACTGTAAACAGTTCTAGCAGGACACTGCCTCCTCCTCCTGAGGCACTGGATGGTTTGCCAGTATTTGTTTGAGGCCGACTGATAGGTTGGAGGTGGGAGTTAAAAATCTCCTTGACAGAGGGCTCAGCTAAATGTTCCCAACAGACCTTCACAGTACATTTGGATCTGCTGAGTCGGTCCAGCTTCCTCACCTGCCATTGGATCCAAATCACCACCAGGTGGTGATCAGTTGACAGCTCCACCCCTCTTTTCCCCCGAGTGTCCAAGACATACGGCCGGAGGTCAGATGAAATAACCACAAAGTCGATCATCAACCTCTGGCCTAGGGTGTCCTGATGCCATGTGCACTGGTGGACACCCTTATGCTTGAACATGGTGTTCGTTATGGACAAACTGTGACTAGGACAGAAGTCCAATAACAGAACACCACTCGGGTTCAGATCAGGGGGCGCCATTCTTCCCAATCACGCCCCTCCAGGTGTCACTCTTCTCGCCCATGTGAGCATTGAAGTCCCCCAGTAGAACAACAGAGTCCCCAGTCAGAGCACTTTCCAGCACCCCTCCCAGAGACTCCAAGAAGGGCATTGCATTGCCATTCGGCCCATAGGCACAAACAACAGTGAGAGACCTATCCCTGACCCAAAGGCACAGGGAAACAACCCTCTCGCTCACCGGGGTAAACTCCAACACATGGCAGTCGCTCGTTCGGGCTAAGCTTGGCCGGGCCCCATGGGAAGAGGCCCGGCCACTAGGCACTCGCATTCGAGCCCCAACCCCAGGCCTGGCTCCAGGGTGGGGCCCCAGTTGCACCATACCGGGTGACCTTACGGTCCTTGATTTTAATCTTTTCA
>NW_018128284.1:541750-542479 GCF_001952655.1 Monopterus albus
AGACTCTTGGCATGATTATCAAAAAACTGTGAAAAATCTTAAGAGAAATTATTTCTCTAATATCATTCAGTCAAACTGTCATAAGCCTCATGTGTTGTTTAAAGTTATTGACTCAGTTCTGAATGTCCCTCAGGTTGCCTGTTTTGAGTCTTCCCCCGCCCTTTGTCAAAAATGTTGATTCTTTTTTAATGATAAGGTTCTTTCTACCAGAGCTCAAATTTTACCTCCTGTTTACGATTTTTCTGTTTCTCGTCCCTGCTTTGCTGTCTTCGACCAGTTTGAGTGCGTGTCCTTATCCTATTGTCAGGAGATTGTTGGGCGACTGAATCCCTCTGGTTCCCCAAATGATGCTGTTCCTCCTCGTTTTTTAAAGGAAATCTTTCCGGTTGTGGGGCCATTTGTTCTCTCCATTATTAATAGTAGTTTATCCTCTGGCCTGGTTCCAATGATGTTTAAACATGCCATGGTGCGGCCGCTGATTAAGAGACCTGGTCTGGATCCCACAGCATTCTCTAATTTTAGGCCCATCTCAAATTTGCCATTTCTCTCCAAAGTCCTTGAAAAGATAGTTTATGCTCGTTACTGGCTTTCTTAGATGAGCACAATATTCTTGAGACTTTTCAATCAGGGTTTAAAACCCAGCGTAGTGCTGAGTCAGCCTTGGTGAAAGTCTTAAATGACATTTTTCTTGCTACTGACTCAGGGAATTGTGTGGTCCTAGTGCTCTTA
>NW_018128284.1:542969-549493 GCF_001952655.1 Monopterus albus
ACTTCCCGTTTGGACTATTGTAACTCGTTGTATCTTGGGGTCGGTGAGTCTTCTATCACTCGCCTCCAGATGGTCCAAAATGCAGCAGCGCGTCTTTTAACAGGTACAAGGAAATATGAGCATATCTCTCCAGTTTTGGCCTCCCTACACTGGTTACCTGTCCATTTTCGGGTTCATTACAAAATTTTACTCTTTGTTTTTAAATCCCTTCATGGCTCTGCACCATCCTACTTATCTGATTTGCTTCATTGGCATATACCCACACGCTCTCTGAGGTCAGCAAATCAGTTTCTCTTGAGTGTCCCAAGAACAAAGTGTAAGCTTAGAGGCGATCGAGCCTTCGCAGTTGCTGGTCCTAAACTCTGGAATGATTTACCGCTGTCCATTAGACAAGCCTTTACCCTGTCTGTTTTTAAGTCTCTTTTAAAAACTCATTTATTTTCCCTGGCATTTTGATATTTTTGTGTTGATTTTAGTCATTTTTTTTATATTGATTATATTTTTTATATTGTTGTTTGTGGGTTTATAATTTGTACAGTTTTATTGTAATGTACAGCACTTTGGTCCACTCTGGTTGTTTTTTAGTGCTTTATAAATAAAGTTGGTATGGTATGGTATGGTATATAGCGCCTAGGATCATTCGGGTACTCAAATCCCTCCACCATGATAAGGTGGCGGTTCATGGAGGAGCTGAAAAGACCATACAGTTGAATCAACAATGCTCTAAGCCAATCTGAACAAAACTGAACATTATCACTTTCATGAAGGGAGAATTTATTGCAGGATTGTTATATAAGTCTGTGTCAGTTTTAGCTAGGTGTGCCTCGTAAACTGTTAATAGGATGTACATATATACTTAGTGTATGTACACATGTTGTTCTTGTGAAGTACATTACAACAGTTGGGCTACACACAGTACATATACTCTGACTTTTCTACATACACAAAGACAATTTTCAAGCATAGTAACTTACTGCAATTCCAGCTCTGATCACATAAGTCTTTTAAGGAAAGCTTTCACCACTGCACATGTCTACTGGTCTCATATTAAAGTTCGTTACTGTGAAGGTAAACTCTTCCTGTTTTTCATAATGTAAACCACCTTTTGGTCGTTTTTTTCACTTTTGAAAGCAGACTGCTTTGGAGCTCTGCATATTTTATACATTTAAAAATGTGCAAAGCAGGAGTAACAGAATTTTTATGTTTCATGACAGTTTAAAAATAGACAATAACATTATGCCATCTTCTATAACTGACTTTTGATTTGAAGGAACATGTAAAGGTCCTCAGCTGAATAAACTGAGTAAATGAATAGTGTCAGATTTTCTTAGACTTATAATTGTTAGCTGCATGTGTTAAAACAAGAAAGTAATTTTTTACTGGCAAAACACATAGTTAGTTAGAGGAGTTTGGCAGGAAATCAACCACCAGCTGAAGTAGTTGATACTGGTTTGTTTAGGCTGAAAGAAAACCAAGGATTTTGTAGATGGTGGGAGGGAAAGAAAGGACAGAGATCAGTACAGCTGAAAATGTTACCATGGTGAGGAGGAAAAAATGAGTGAATATGAGAAGGTGATACACACCAGGATGTTCGTTTTGCTCAAAACATTCCATGCCATGTTGTGATGTGTGTGTATGGGCTGTATTGGAAGGGGTGGGCAGGTGCGGTGTTGACTGACAGGAGAAATGGGGGATCTGAAGTTTTTTTCCCTCTCTCTCTAGCAGACCTGACATTCAGTCACACAACATGTCAGCAGCTCAAAAATTGTTAGTGTATGTGTGCATGCTTGTGTGAGTACATGAGGTTTCTAAGACTTGCATCATGAGCAGGGAAGATGCTAAATTCTGAACTGGCCTTTGTGTTGATCTGTTTATGCCTTCTGGGTAAGTGCAGCATTTTAGATTTAACAAGACTTCTCTCTCATAAATATTCTATAAGAGTGTTCCTATTCAGTAAACAGTACTTCTTGAACCTGTAGCACAACAGACATGTTTGAATTGTGTCTTTGTTTATCATTTGTTAATAAAATGATATGTTGTGAAATTGGCACCTTGTCCAGTACAGCAGAGTTTTGTTAAGGCTTCTTTAACTGAACTTTTTTAAATATTAGACAGATATATGTATGCGCACACCCATACACACACACACACACACACACACACACACACACACACACACACACACACACACTGTCTTTCTGCGCAAATTGTGTGAGTACATGAGGTTTCTAAGACTTGCATCATGAGCAGGGAAGATGCTAAATTCTGAACTGGCCTTTGTGTTGATCTGTTTATGCCTTCTGGGTAAGTGCAGCATTTTAGATTTAACAAGACTTCTCTCTCATAAATATTCTATAAGAGTGTTCCTATTCAGTAAACAGTACTTCTTGAACCTGTAGCACAACAGACATGTTTGAATTGTGTCTTTGTTTATCATTTGTTAATAAAATGATATGTTGTGAAATTGGCACCTTGTCCAGTACAGCAGAGTTTTGTTAAGGCTTCTTTAACTGAACTTTTTTAAATATTAGACAGATATATGTATGCGCACACCCATACACACACACACACACACAGTCTTTCTGTGCTGAAGAAAATCAGGGATAGATACCTGTACAAAAAAAAAAGAACACAAACTAAGTTCAGTTTGCATTGGCCCTTAATACCCAATTTATATGGAAATCAGACAATATTTGTTTAACAAAGTTTTACATAGGTTGTTCAAATCTGTTCACTGTCACAAAGTAATACATGCATAGATTTGATGGACAAAGACCCAGTACCACTCTCACTAAAATAAAAAAAAATATTGCAAATATAATCCCACAGTTCGGACTCCACAGACCAAATCTTCATTAAGATGCATACTCTTTATAAATAGGTTCTTTCTCTTCTCACAGGGAAGATGAAGAACAAATAGGATTAGACACTAAATGCCCTTCATTATTGACATATTCCACTGGCACAGAGAATTGATATTAACAAAGTATAATTTGGTCATTGTACAGGTCATGCCCATAATATGATACCATATCTTGATGAAAAGCCCACTTCAGCTTCAGGCACACAGACTTGCTGAGGGCTTTGCTATCCATTTAAAACACTTTACAGATACAATCAAAGTCAATTATTTGCTAATTTCTATTTGAATCAATTAATTATGTATAATTAAAATATTCAGAAAACAAAAGCCTGTCTTAGTGCAATGATCTAAATATTGCTTTTTCAGAGAAAGAAAGACTAGAATGACTTTAAGCTAGTTCAGTGTCAAGCCATTCATCTACATTTTGTGCAGTATAGTCATCCACATACAGGACAAGCACAGGTAAAAACAAATTATTCCAGATTCAAAGTTTGCTTACCGTTCATGTCTTCCTTTTATCTGTCTATCTATCTATCTATCTATCTATCTATCTATCTATCTATCTATCGCTTAACCTGAAGGGAGTTGCGGGAGGGTTGGAGCCAAACCCAGCTGACATTGGACTTCAGGAGAACCAAAACTTGCTCAATTACCATTTGAATTCTCAGAGGGGAGATGGAGGTGGTGGAGAGCTACAGATACCTTGGAGTCCACCTTGACAACAGGCAGGAAGGGTCAGAGCAGACTTTACTTTCTGACGAAGCGCAGGTCCTTTAATGTGCTAACAATCCCTTTGCATGTGCAGGTTTATTTTATAAAGGTGGAAAAGGCCAACTGTTCTCCTATCTGTATTGAAAATAAAGAGCAGCATGAAGAGGTATGGAGTCAAAATATGAAAAAAACGATTTAAAATGGAGAGGGAGAGGCAGAGAAGTGATTGAGTGTTTGTCTTCTAGTGGATAAAAACAGGGGGTAAGAAGGAAACAAGCAAGATTCTGGCACTCACTCAGACACTGCACCGCTGGGTTTATAGTAGCTAATTCTGCTATTTTAGGATAATTATGACATAGGGGAATTGTTTAGAAGAAAACAATTATCCACAAACAAAGGCTTGCTCACATTTCTTCAGGCTATCTTCTCAACAAGGGCTCTCCACCGTCCTCAGTGGTCTCTTTGAGTGGTTAGTGATCTCTCATAGGGTGCACCAAATGCTAACTAGTATGTATGCAACATAAGTGTCTTTGAGGTGAGATGCAAAAACGCCAACAGAGTTTCAAGGCAATTGGCATAAGCTTAATATCACCCCAGCACTTGGCATCAATTTGCAGAGTTGCACTATCTGTTTGGCTTTGATCTGAAGCAAAAATGTATCAGTCCAACTGAAACTGGTAAGAAACTTATTCTTTGTTTATCCTCCTACACCATGTTTCTTCTTCTGTCCTTCCTTTTCTCCCTCTCTGAGTGCATTAGATGTTAACAGACCCCCATGCTGACTGAATCCAAAGAACAATAACCTTCCTGACAGCAAAGTAAGACTCCCCCTAGAGCTCTCAGTAAGTGTAGTAGTGTGTTGCTGAAGACAGACCAAGTCTTGCAATAAGAATAACCAGATTCTAATGAGTTCTGCATTCACTTCTACATTAATCTAATTTAATTACACTAAATAAAATACTGTACACTGGTGGTAAGAAGGTTTTAGTATAAGCACTAGTATAAATAAACAATTATCTATGTTGTTTACAGGAACACACCCACAACCAAAAACACATTGATCTATGCAGATACACAAATGCATACATATTCCCTTGTGTTATTGTACATGTGAAAGACGATTTTCTGCTTCATGTTTGATTCACTGATCTTTAACCATGAATGTGTGCATATGGGTGTCAAATTTCATCTTAACCCAATATTAACAACAGATTCACACATGCACACACACACACACACACACACACACACACACAACAATGTGCAGCATGTAAACTGAAGTTCTAGGAGCCACACCTCTCAGCCACATGGGGGTTCTCTAAAATATAGATCAGAAGCCTTATTTCTGAGTGGGCATTTACAAATCTTTTGATGGAGGATTTAAAGGGCCTCTTTTGAACTGCTTCATTTTTAATTAAAGGCCAACATGTCAAAGACAAAACTGAAATAATAAATTCTCTGTCAAGCTGAGGCATGTGACCTCCCTGATGGGGTATCATAAGTCAAACTCATCTATTTTCCAGTGTAAGCTGGGTACACACGTAAACAACAGCTTATATGTGATAAAATTCCCTTATGATTATGAGCTACTACCAAGAAATAATGTGCTTAAATAATCAATAGGGCATAAATAGTATTTTCAGTGTAGAGATGTGTGTTCATGTGTAAAGCACTGAAAACAGCAAAAGCAGCACTGAAACACCATCTCATTATCTGTCAGGAAAACAGTCCTACCTTGTCGGACATCTCTGGGTGCTATGGCAATTGCATCATTTGAATGCAGCTCAGTGACACAGCAGTCATCAGGAACCAGCGAACCATTACTGAAACTGTGAGGTGTCTCCGGGAGTAATGGGATAGGTGGTGCCATGATGTTATGGTTTGGACAGATACACCCTGTCTGTGTCATCCCACAACCATCCCCGTCGGAAACCTCCTGATCTCCATTGTGTCCTGTGCGTAAACACTCCTCAAACCATCGGCAGAGCACACCACAGGTGAACTGACTGGAGTTCTCATTGTTAATGAGTAACACCTCTACCAGTCTCAGCTCTAGCAATTCCTTGGTTACCTGAGGTTCATCAGCAGATGGATGTCTTGTTAGACATAGCTGGATAAAGTTCTTATCAAATTGTAGGAAGGAGTAAGGTCCATCTGAGTTGGTGTGGCTGCCACAGAGCTCTATGACTTCTTGATCCCTGGCAGCAGTTGTCTGTAAATGAAGAGGACAGCTTTGATTGGCCAAGTGGTGGTCAAGAGAGAGGAGCATGGGGGAGTGTGCCCGACAGATGACAGGATGGCGGGTGAAGCGGAGGTAGAGGGAATACTTGGTGGGATCAGGGTTTTCCAGTGACCAGGAACAACCTGGCACCCTAGATGGAAAGAGTTCCCTTAGGGAGAAAGAGCCATAGAGCACACCAGCTACAAGGCTGGAGCATGGCGAGGAGATGGGTGAGGGAGCCCCCTCTGCCCCAGTGCTGGGGATGCTGCCGGCAGCCCCGTAGGCAACCTCAGCCAGGGCAGAGAGAGGAGCTAGAACAAGGACAGACACGGCAGCCAGGGCCCCAGCCACAGCACAGACAGACACACCCCACCAGCAGTGTTCATCCTATGACATTTGTCCTGCAGAGGGAGACAGAAGAAAAGACAGGATGGTTCTACATTAAACATATCAAATATTATCTTCAAACAACTTGACAAAAATCAACATAACATGGACAAAAGCAAAAACCTAATGTTATTCCAACAATTTGTTCAAGTATAGACCAAGTGTGGTTGGAAATATTTTCTATACAGATTTCTCCCCTGTCTCACAGTATAATACAATAACTTTATAGCAGAAGTTCTTCAGCTGCACACACACATGCACTGTGAAAACACAACCACATCCCTGTTGGGTTGGATTAAGAGGGCTGATGACTTGGCTGCTGAGACATGTACACTGGGGCCT
>NW_018128284.1:549532-603134 GCF_001952655.1 Monopterus albus
ACGCACAGACACAAACAGATACACACATCGTCACCTGCTGAGCAGCTCCCCCAAGGCTCTGGCAAACTATTACCATCACAGACACAGTGAGGGTCTACCAACAGCCTGATTTTGACTCACACAGTACACACACAGCTGACAAAGACATCCATACACAGTGTTTAGTATTTTGCTTGAAACTACTTCAATACCCACTACACTGTGTACACCGCATGTGTCTGCTCCATCACCTGAGACTTTAAAGTGGTTCTGCATAAATGTGGTTTGAGGAGGATGTGTAGGAGATGGGAAATGTTTGCACCACGCTACCAATAACCTTTTAGCATGATACCCAGAAAAGTTTATTTAAAATATCACACTAAAATTCAACAAATACCTCCCGAGATACATAATTTTAACACAGTGTAACATAAGAAAACTTTCCAAATCTAACTCACACTTCCACAAAACAAGGCCTTCCTCAAACATAATATGGTACATATACAACAGGCTATATGATTTATAGTGATGATATAATGGCCAAGCTGAGGTGGCTCGGGCATCTGTTTTGGATGCCTCCTGGGCGCCATCCTAGGGAGGTGTTCCGGGCATGTCCCACCAGGAGGAGGCCCCGGGGAAGACCCAGGACATCTCGGCTGGCCTGGGAACGCCTCGGCCTTCCCCCGGAGGAGCTGGAGGAAGTGTCTGGAGAGAGGGAAGTCTGGGCATCTTTGCTTAGACTGCTGCCCCCGCGACCCGGTCCCGGATAAGCGGAGGAAAATGGATGGATGGATATAATGGTCAAATTCAAAGACAGAGGCAGAATATGCAGGCAGTTCATGAACGTTGCACATGTTCATCCACTGACTGTTTTCCATTACAAGATGCTAAAGAGTTAGCTTCTCTAAAACCTGCACACATACTGTAGTGCATTGTATGTGACTATGGTTGTAGCTGGCTGTTTTTTCCTCCTATCTATGCCACATTTATTACAGTTTTTAAAATTTGACAAGAAGAGTGCTACAAATCAATGCATAACATATTTGTGCACACTGTAAAAACAGCACATTTAAACATGGGAGCTTCTTGCTGTGAAACAGCTGGCCAAGTGAATAAAAATGATTAGTGTTTGTGTTTAAAAACACATTAGTGAAACACACAGCTGCACTGGATGACACAGCCTATTTCTTCATTAGCAAACTCCAGACCCAAGTTTTAAGAGGTAGCGGGATGTAAACAAAGCAAAGACTGTGCAAGATCTTGCGCATGAGCAGTTAACTCTGACTCATGCTGCAGGAAATAATTACTGCTCAGAGACTTTGGGGCAACATGGTCAGGTCCATAATTTTGTTAGTGTAGTAGGTTGAAAAATGCTACATTTTAAGTTTTACATTTAAACAGACACCCCCTATATTTTTTTGTTTTATCACTGTGTCTTTCAGGAAGTTTGTGTACACTATACACCTCTGGACTGATAGTTGGTGCTGTGGCGCAACTGTGGAGAATGGAGAGACTAAGTGCAGGCAAGCTTTAGAATTAAACAAGCTATGGCCTGGTTAACATGTCCTCTCTCCTTATCCACAGGTATGTCAATGAAAGTGACTTTTTTTTAAACTCAAACAAGGTTCTAGCTCACTCTAGAGTGACGTGAAGGTATTGTGAACATGCTGTGATTATTTTAAGTACTTGTTAGTTTAAAGAGTGTTTTTGGTGCTGTTGAATTAGTGTTGTTTTCATCGTGAATTCATCGTTGTTCAGTACCGGATGGTTCAGTATGTAAGTGTGTATTTGAAGCTTTTTTCGGGCATTGTAATGTTCTGAAGTGCTTTGTGACATGTATGAAGGTTCAAGTTGTCTTAAGTTAATGTAGAGAGTCAATTTCAGGTTTGGGGTGCACGCCATGCTAGTGTTCATGTAGATGTTTTACCTGCCATTTGGCGTCGATGTTTGTTTGATGTTGCCGACCGCTGTGTGTGCGTGTATGTAGAGAGAGACGAGAGAGGGGAGATATGCCATGGATTAGAGTGTTAGGAGTGAGTGTATTAATGTGGGTTTGTATTGTTTTGATGTTTAATTATTGTGTATTGCCAATTATGTATTATATTTTTGCACTTTATGAATTTAGTTATTCGTCTTATTGTGGTTTTTGGATTAATTAGTATTTATTTCACTTATGGTTTATGGTTTATTATCTCATGTATGTTGTGAGATTGTGATGAATATTATGTTTTAGAATATAACAAGCTATGGCCTGGTTAACATGTCCTCTCTTCTTATCCATAGTCATAGCTGAACACACACATTTAGGCAACACAGTACCACATTGACTGTGTGCCACTTGCTACCACCCAGCTTCCCCTAGCCAAAAAAAAAAAACAAAACAAAACATGTCACCCAGTGCAGCAATGTGTTTTCTTGATCTGTTTTTAATCATTTTCGAATAACAATGGAAATCTATGGCATAGAAGAACAAGCTGATCCATGACTGACAGACTGAGTAGAGGCAATTTCCTGTCGGGTTTAGCTGGCTGAAAATACTATTTAAAAAAAAAAAGACCAGCTTTATCCTTTACATAGGTTTAGAGTTACAGTATGGCCATTTTGGGATCATGTAATGATAAGGTTTAGTTTGAAATATTACAGTTTATTTAAGGGATCTTATATAAACTGGTAAGCTAGCATCATTTACTAGTGCTGCTGACCTTTCTGCTGTTCCTTTTGCACAGTATGGCACTTAGTTTACAGTGGTAGCATTATAACTTTAATACAGTGTATAACAGAGATTTTGATCTCATTGAGACTTCCTGAGTGAATAAATAAAGCCTAACCTAGCTAATGTAACTAGCTAGCTACATCTTTTCCGGAAAAAAAAAAACCCCAGCATAGACCAGCATAGAAATCACGTTAGACTAATGCTGGTTTAGCTGGTAGGCCAGCATAGCTGTACTAGAAGACCAGCTTTACCAGCACTGCACCAGCATTAATGATCGCTAATTGCTGTTTTATGTCTTTATGTGTGCATATGCTGTAATGTCAGGGTTGTCATTGTTATCAAAGTCATTTATAGTGAAATCTTTAAATACAATCTGAGGGCTGTGTCATAACGTTACTCTCAGTTTGTTGTCATTTTGCCCATGAGACTCCCTAAAAAGAATGCAACACAATGTTTACTCCCTTGCGCCATTGTGAAATGGGGCAATTAGTCTCCCTGGTAGCACCAACCAAGGTCACTAAATGTGTGAACCAGCTGTGTGAAAAAGCTTTTACACAGAGCACATGTGTACCTTTAGAACAAGTCCCCTTCCCCTAAGCCCTAGGTTAATGAAACACAGCAGTAGCCTGTGCTTCACAGAGTTCCAGAATTTATGTAAGCCTGTTAAGGCTCTCCAGTATTGGGAACATAGGCCACAGGGCCTGGGTAAGAGGTTAAGAACTGTTCCTTTTTCACCATGTCAAGAGTAATCACACAAAGGTTGGACAGTAAGTAGCACTTGGGCTTATAGGAGGGAGCTGATAATGAGACCTGACAACAGATGAAAGGCAAAGTGGCATGGTTGCCAAACAGGAGAGATAGAGTAGGGGATGTTGGAGGGAGCTGGGTATTAGAATTACTGCAATTACTCAAGAATTATGAAAATGTGTGCACATTTGACTCATTCCCCATGAAAAATAATTGTTTCCTTCAGGCATTCTACTGATGCTAAGTCAGAGTGATGTACAAGGCACTAAATGGTTTACTGTTATGTTCAAAGACAATTCACCTATACATTTTTGATGGACACAGAGTTTTGCAGATTTTAAACCAGCTATCCTGAGGTCGCAGGAAGGCCTCTAACAACTAGTTCAACCCTGTGAGTAGATCTGACAAGAGTGCTGAAATATTTTAGGATATGTGTGATTAACAAAGAACAGTTCAAACTGATTCCCCCGCCCCTTTTCTTTCTTTAAGCAAACTGGGTGACAGAGCAGAGACATGTTACTAAAGCAAAATGAGTTGGAAGAAAAAAGACACATGCACACATTACATATATGCACCTATATACAGAAAATGGCCTATAGGCTCCTACTACATCAGACCACACTGGGCCATAGGGCATAAAAAAACAACAACAAAAAACAAAACAGTAGTTCCTGTCACTCATCAAGCAGTGTTTAGAGGGAGCTGACAGTAGTGTGAGACAAGTTACCATAGCAACATCCTATCTCATGACCTGGATTTTTTTCCCTAGATTGCTTTTATCTTGTTCTTTTCTCATTGTCTGGCTGGCTTTTCCTACTCAATCTTCTCATCTGAACTGTTTCACATGGAATATATACGTTCATGATACTGTATGTGACATAAAGGCTTTTTAAACATTGCTAGATTCTGTTACTGTGACACTAAAATGCATGTCACAGTTGGACCAAGGGAAGGCTAATGTCACATGGACAACATGCCATTTGTTGGGGATACAGACTCTGCCACTTGAACACTCATACTCATACTCTAAAACAAATATGACATGGGATAGCATCCTTATAGACCACACTGCAGATGGTGACACAGCCCACTGTGTTCTGAACTATTAAACTCAGAAACTCAGTGGGAATGCAATGCAGTTTTCTATATGGCAAATAGCATTTCTGGTTTCCCATTGGAAGTGAGCAGAATTGGGAGGTATAATTTCTATGCAGTGATGTGCTTAGGTTTTGCCTGTTGTGTGTTTGTCAGTCTGTTATTTTCCAGTGTTAGGTATTTTTAGTCAGATAGAAATTAGATAGATACTTTATGTATTAGAAATGTCTAGTGGAGATAGGATGTCTAGTTAGACTGTTAAATGCTTAGGCATGCTTATGAGTTTCTACAGGGTACATCTGGTCAAGGATAACTAGAGAGAAGAGTTGATGACTGTCAGCAGACAGGGTGTTTAATATTATTATTATGACGTGTATAACTGTAGCCTTAGCCATAATATGTTCTTATGTTTAAGCCACGACATGTTACTAGAAGTCTGTGAGAATGTTTTTAGCTACACACCACTTAATCAACAGACACACACACACATTGATTTGCTTCATGTTTTGACTACTGCTATGACCAGCTGCAAAGCTGGTAACAGAGACGTCTCGGTTGACGTTTCTGTGTAGTATGGGGCTAGCCCGACCGAGGGGATATAATGTATAGGCCTGGTGGGTTCAGGGTCTTTCATCTTTCATCTGCCTGCGTGCAGGTTGGAGGTGCAAGATGCCTGAGTGTGTAATGTTAATTTTTGCCTGTGTTCATGGAATAAATCAGCACTGTTCTGTAGTTACTTGGACTGCCTCGTCTCTCAGAGTCAGTATGGTAAAAAGTACCGGGTACAACACCGGGTTTGCATGACTGAGAGAAAAGTGAGGGGCTCAGGTCATATTGATTGGTCTAAGGACAGTGGGTGTTGTATGCTGTGCAGATTGTAAAACCCCTTATGGAAATCTGATTTGTGATACTGGACAAAATATATGTAAATAAAATTAAACTTGATATATACAGTAGATAGCATTACTATGGTTCAAAAACAATTTTTTTTTTTTTTTGTCATACAAAGATCACAGACCTACAGTATCAAAAGTGAATATATAGCATGGTAGGCCAAACTATGCTTATATAAAACCTTACGCATATTTTATGGATGAAAAGAAATCAGAAGCGTTAAGCAAATTGTTTTTGGGACAATGAACAATGAATATTCATAGACCGACAGTCTGTGCAAGAGTAGGCCCTAAAGTGCTGTCTTCATGAGGCCATTCTGTCCCACTTCACTCTAAAACAGCACTTTACTGTGGGCATTCATAAATATTCATTAGCTTTGATGTCTTTCTTCCCTCTTCCACCTTGACATTAATGCTATCACTAAGGATGGCAAAATAGTTATATTTCTCATTCCCTATCTCTCTTTGCTCTCCCTCTCCTCTAGGTTTTTTCTTCATTATTTTGTGAGGTGAAATGACAATATGAGTCTGGATTTTTGTCTTCACAGCAAGGCTCATGATATAGCTCTGGCACACTAAAGCTTTAAAATAATATCAAAGCACTCAAAGTATCACTCTTGCCAAATATCACTCTTGCCAGCTTTTCTATGCATTCACTAAATGTTCATGACATATTAATGATGGCATCATTTTAATGTCTGTTCAAAAATACTGCCTTGTGTCTTAATTGCTATACTTTCACATTTGCATAAGAAACTCTGATGCACAGGTCTTGTATAGCGCTTTTCTATGCATTGCAGCATACTGAAAAGCAATTTCAAACTATTTGACCATTCACCCATTTGCACTCCCAAGTACTCGCACCAGTGATATCAACTGGGGGTTCAGTGCCTTGCACAAGGACACTTCAATATGTGGTCTAGAGAAGCCGGAATTCGAACCGCCAACCTCCGGTTAGGAGATGACCCACTCTACCTCCAGCGACACACAGCTGCCCCCTAATGCAGTCTTTCAATAAAACCTAAAATGTGACCTTTCTCTGCTCTACATTTAGTCAACATTCAAATAGACTTTGAAATAAAATGATGTTCATGTCTATTTCTTCTGAACAATGGGACTATACTTTTTCCTTGATACTAGCAACTAGCATCAATTATATTCCCATTGTGCCTGTCTCTGGAAGCCCACAATCTGGGCACATAAGCTTTAACAGTTCTAGGTGCAAAGAAATGCTGCTGTAGCGTGCTGTGAAGCCACAAAGAGACACACTCAAACTATGTTCAAGGATATTGCTCTTGAGAGAAAGTAAATGCACTGCAGAATGCATACAGTTGATATTAAATGTGTGCAGTCTACTTGTGTGTAACTACTATCATAATTTATCTCTGGTAGATGATTTTTGGAATAAAGGAAAAGTTATTTCCTCAGGTTTTTGTTTGTTTTCCAGTTAAGAAGTACTAATTGTTCCAGTTAACAAGGTTAGAAAACCAAACGTTTACTACAAACCGATGCTTCAAAATAAGACAGTTGAACTGTAGAAATAGAAAATTATCACACGCTCAAACTCTCAAGAACAACACACCTATCCACTATCACCAGTATAATCAATGTATAGAAATCATTAGAATTCAGATTTGCCCCACTTAGACCTACATGTGTACACTGAGCACAAGGTTCTCAAAACTAGACAACAAACTCCAAACACTCAGCATCAGGATACTATCCAAGCCTCAACTACTTCAGCTTGGATAGTGAGTTTACATGAAAAGCTGCGTATCACATTCTCCACTATACAGTATGCATTCCTAAAAGCACAAGCACAAAAACAAAGTAGATATTGTCATGTCCAGACCAACATTAATAGCCTCACTCATTCATCTCAGTGACATCACTGCACTGACTCTGTAGGGATCCTGAATGTGGAGTTTGCATGTTCTCCTTATGCCTGCATGGGTTCTTTCCATGTGCTTCCTCCCACAGTCCAAAGACATGCAGCTTAGGTTGATTGGAGACTCTAAATTGCCTGTAGGAGTGTGCGTGGCTGTCTACATGTCAGCCCGACTGGCGACCTGTCCAGGGTGTACCCCGCCTCTCGCCCAGTGTCAGCTGGGATTGGCTCCAGCCCCCCTCCGACCCTATTCAGGATTAAGCAGTATAGATAATGGATGGATAATAAATTATCACATTTTGTACAACTTAGTGAGCTCAGTGGACTTTTACAAGGCAATTTATCATTTATACACCAGCTATCTTCTAGATGAGTGCAGACCCACTGGTCATTTTGGTTGTATACTATGCCAGTGGCAGAGATAACATACAGGAGGAAAGTATTGTGTAAGTAATTACAGTCAAATAAAAATGTGTAAGATGCTCCTTTGCCAAGAGTATTTATTATAAACATAGACTTTATTACTGATTATAAGCATCAAAATACTTTTTCACTAAATAGATATCCATGTATTGAATAACAAGTATTTTCCAGTAAACATTCTTATTCCGGTTTAATAATAAAGTGAAACAGCTCATGGGCACCAGTTTTAACAACATCCCTGGATAGGATGCCTTTGTTTTGGGAAATGCATTTCGACTGGGCTTTGACAGATAATCGTGACATCTCTCTCTCCCTTTCTGCCTCCATCCTAATCTTTCAATCTTACTGCAGACATTTAAGTGCGCTGTGGTAGAGAATGGTGTTGTCTGATTTATTGATGTGGAGAATTTTTCTCATTTGCAGCCCTCAGTGGAGGTCAGCATGTGGCCCTTGTACGATCGCACACATTTATGTAGCATGCTCAATAACTAATCCATGTGCATTCACACACAGGCACACACCCCACACCCACTAACTCGATACTATCAAAAATTTGAGACTGTATCCTGATGCCGAGTGTTTGGAGTTTGTCTACTACAGAGTAACAAGGTAGGAAACATTCCTCTTTCTCTCTCACTCTTTCTGCCTTCCAGTATAAAAACCTTCAACTAATGCTTCTCATCTTTTGATTAGAAAATTTTGCTTTCCTCAAAATCCAGCTCAATCTATTCACACATCTCGACAAGCACATCTTCTCTGCTCTATTTGAATATGATCTTTTGGCTATAAACAAACATAAAGAATCAATGTTTGCATGATTTAGCCCGGTTGACATTTTACAAGTCGGTCTTCTGTTTTTCCTTTTATCAAGCTCACTCCAGCACACGATCAAGCCAGTACTTTACACTTTGCCTTATCAGTTATTCACAAATGGCAGGCAAGCTGAGAGGATCTCATGCTGTGAAAAGAGAAAGCAGTACGAAAGCTCTTGAGCACTGTGTCTTCTGGCTATGGCATACACTCACACCAACACACCCATGCTTCCAAATATATTGTTACATTCATGTCATCTTGACATGCATGTGTGCTGGTTGAAGAAACAGACAAATATCATAAGTGTGTGATATAACTGAATAGGAAATTATTTAAGCATTATTAAATCAGGTAAAGGACTGAATCAACAGATGACATACAAGGGCATTAAAGAAAAACAATGCACTTTAATTCATTTTTCAATATGTCAACAAATTAATTTCTGAATTACCACTGAAATGCATTTAACAAGAAAAATGTTGTCTTTCTACAGTATAGATTTACCTAATTTCTCTTTCTTCCTTTAAGTGCTCCTGAATGCAAAGAAAAGAGGAAAGGAGTAAAAGAATGCAAGTATCTGTCCGTAGTTAAGGGGGGCTATAAGACAATACTGTCAGAGAGGAAAAACAACTGCAATGAAAGAGCCATCAAGAAAGTACAACAAAGGAGACCGTCTTGTCAATGGAAGTGATATAATATAATATAATATAATGTGATGACTGCATGTTCTACCCATATGACATCCATAACATCTGTAATTAGTAGGAAAACAGAAGCAGACAGTAAGAGCTACAGCATACATATGAGAACTGATTATACCGCTCCAAAATGACAAACACTGCTGCCAACACTATCAGGAGATTATAAAACCCAGTAGCAACTGTTAGCTTCAGTATCAGCTCTCTGTTTTACCGTGCTGTTGCTGTCATTATCCATACTAAACAAACAATTAGAAGAAATGGCAATGCCATTACTAATGTGATACTGTGATAAAAATTCATTGACGTGCCATCTAATGATGCTCCAAGAAAATTAGACCTCATTTATCAGCCTCTATACTAATATATTCACACTTTGAATAAAAGTATTTTTTAAGATTCTCAATGGGAAACATTTAAACAAATTATTAGATGGTCTCATGGCCTGTAAAAACAATTTGCTGGCATATAATATTTATTCACTGTTTCAAACCTGAATTTTAATGTTGATCAGCATTGCATTCAAAGGGAAAGACTGATGAGGCCCATTAATTTCACGAGTGAATAAATGATTGCTGAAGATATGGATAATCAAGTGGCTGAAGTGGAAACAGGCTTGTGGGGTGGCATTATGTTTCATGTTTTTTGTTTGCGTGTTTGTTTTTCCAAAGAGAATGCATGATCATTTGCAATATTAACTTTGTGCACATGCCCTCTGAGTGGAAGCATTGCCAAAAATGATATCACGATTTGTTAAAACTAATATACACCTTAGGACATCAATTCAATATAAACAAAATAATGGAACAAAAAACTGTACTACTGTATGGAGTAGAATTTCCTACAACAAAGTAACATGTTGGTCAGGAGCTTACTTTGTCAAATATTTCAACCATTTTCAACTCATTAGGTTATTATTTGGAAGACCAGTATGTGCTGTAACAAAGGGTATTAGTAACTATAAAACCAGACTGAGCTAGCATATCAGCATTTCACATTTTCACAAACAATTGCTCTGCTGCTGTACTGTAAGTATGATTCTTAACCAAATACTTGGGTTTATATTCAGCATGTTTGTACCTGTTTCATAAAGTAGCTGTGTGAATGACACAGGTCTGATGCTGGACCCATTCATGTGAACTGTTACAGGCTAGTTTCCATTTTTCTGAGCAGATGTTCCAGTGTAGTCCCATCATGTCACACTAAACCACAGAGATACATAATTACCAAAAGTTTCAGCAGATTTTTGTCTCTTTTTTTATTAGCAGATGTTTAATTTACAGTAACTTAGCAAAACAGTTACAATTTAAGACTACATGAGTTCATGTAGCTAAGAGGCAAATTTGACTTTAACACTGGTAGTGCTATCACTCGGGGCTATGACTAATAAGTGGATTACAGTGTCTCTAGGAATAATCTTCTTTGATCAACTACAACACACAAATAAAAAGTATTATCTAGAATCCAATTACTCTCTCTCAAAACTGACAGCCAGAGCCAAATATTGGCAGCCATTTCCTACTCTGGCTCATCTTTTCCAGTTATAATGCATAACAATTTGACAAAAAATGGTCCGATTTTAATGATGTTAATTAACTGACAGTGTGTTTTTGCAGGTCCTAGATTTGCAGATGTAAAAGTATGTGTCAGGCCTGGTTCTCCAAACCCCAACACACCTACTAAGGCATCTTCACACCCTTAACCTTGTTGTCATGGTGGGGAAAAACTAAATGTCACCATCTGTTTGGTATTTGGACAGGTTCTGATGTAACACACATACATAGTAGTCATATTCCATTGAACTAAAAGCAAAGAAGCAGATCCTCCTTTTACACACAAAACACACTACCATGTGTATTAATCAGTGTCTGTGTGTGTGTGTGTGAGAGAGAGAGAGAGAGAGAGAGAGAGAGAGGTGGGAGAGTCCAATAACAACTCGGAAAAAGGCCTTGTATTGTGGTGGGCCTGGAAGGAATTTGGGCTTCATTGTGAAATAGAAAATCAGCAGCATATTCTTGCCAACAGATTTGCTTACAGCAGCTTCCATTTTTACTCAAGACAACATAGATGCATGGTATGGAGGAGAGGCAGAGACTAAGAAAAGCAATTGTTGAGGAAGGCAGAGACAAACAGTATACTTGGAAACGTAGCTCCAATCAGATCTGTGAATTGTATTGCATAAAGCTTAAAGAGGAAAATGCACACACACACTGTGTTTTCATTCCTTGTGGGGACTTTACATTGACTTACATTCATTTCCTGCAGACATATCCTAACCTTAACCATCACCACTACTTGCCTAACACCTAACCCTAACCCAGCACTTAACCTAACCTCACTCTAACTCTTAACCATGTTGCCACCCTAAAATGTAATGATTTCCTTGTGGGGACTAGCTTCCGGTCCCCACGAGGATGGCCGAGTCCCCACAGTGTGCGTGTTTTAACAGGTTTTGGTCCTCATGATGTAAGTAATCCAAAGGCACACACACACAAAATCTGCTAAGTTGCACTTTATTTCAAGTGGAAATATTCTTTTCCTACAGAAAAGCTTAGCAGAAATGGTCATAAAACAGTTTCACCTTATTAAAATAACCATCAACTGTTAACAGGATTTGTTGACAGCAAAAATAAATAAATAAATGGCCACATTACATAAAGAGAATTTTCATTTTCCTTCTGGACAGAGATCTCAGATGTGGTTCCTGGGATCTGTTGGATCCAATCTACCACTATGGGGGTCACAGCCCCCAATATTACATACATATGTCTGTGTATGTTCCAACAATAAGAAATGTAGTGATCACAGAGCATGTGCAAGCAACAAAACCACTAAAATGAGATTTTCCTTTCTTCTAGTTTTCCAGGCAAAAATTGTGCAGCAATTGATTACTGACAATGTAAATAGGGACAGCTGTGCATCAGCGCCTCAATTTCCCTGCTGCAAACCTGAGCCTGAATTTGATTTGGGACTAAGATAGTGAATAATAAGTCATCTGCATAGGATGTAGATGGCTTTTAAGTTTCCAAACTCATTAATTGAGCAGCAAGTTGGCTGCATGGATAGACACTCATTTAAAAAATAAGAAATGTCATTCAAACCCATAGTGTACTTAATGTAATGGAGACCTTGGGATGAGGAATAAATACCAGCCCAAGCAAAATGTCTAATAATCCAGCACTTAACCTAACCTCACTCTAACTCTTAACCATGTTGCCACCCTAAAATGTAGTGATTTCCTTGTGGGGACTAGCTTCTGGTCCCCAAGAGGATGGCCGAGTCCCCACAGTGTGCGTGTTTTAACAGGTTTTGGTCCTCATGATGTAAGTAATACAAAGGCACACACACACACACACTCAACCATGTTCCTTTGGACATAGGAGGATATTTTACAAAGGGCATATCCTCTGTCATTTGGTTTCAACCCCATCCCACCCCCCACACCTTCAGAATAGGTTGTATACATAAGGGATGAATGTATGGATATCCTCTGTTAGGCTGTGTGCATGTATTACATGAATATATGAATAATGAATGGAATGACATGAGAGCCCATGTTAGTACAACACAGTTTGCTCAACTTTGACAACTGTTTAATTCACAATACATGGCTAAAGTGGTGGAATGAATAGTTTATGTTCCAACTAATAAGAAAACCTATAATTCTGATCAAAAGAAATTAAGATTCTAAAGTGTGCAGCTAAGAACCAGTCTGACTTTGTTAATGTAATTCTCTGTGTCAGTGTATTTCAGTGAGTGTGTGGCTGTGGAGGTGGTGGTTGCTCTTATCTCCCAATCTTTTCTCTTTATGTAACATCTCTTCCCTCTCTAGCTGGAACAGAGCACATCAGGCTCTCCCTCTGTCTTTGAAGTGTTGCCAAGCAAGGTATTTATTTCATTATCTCCTCTCCTTCTCCATTTCCTCTGCTTGTTGTTTGGGCTTGTTATCAAGAGCAAGACAGGAGTCAAGGCAAGGAAAGCTGACGCTGCAGGTACAGGGCTACAACTCTAGTTTGTGTGTTTGTGTAAGTGAGTCCTCACAATCATGGAAAGGCATGCAAAAGGAAGATATACTGGCCAGTCTTTTCCTCTACTACAGTAAAACAATTTCTTCAGGTTTCACAGTTTATTTTATCATTTATTTATTGTTCATTGCACTTGTAAGTATTTTGAAGCTGCATACACTCGTACACACCTATGGGTATAGTAGATCCTAGTACATATAGGTGAAGGAGATACTAAATCTACAAGTTGAACTGCTGAGCATGCTCTTTTCTTGGAGTATCTATCATGTCAATAAGGAATACACTGAGACCATGAAGGTACCATGAATTTACTCTGCATCTACTTGTGTGTACATGTTTGTGTGTGTGACCTTTCTCCCTGCATCTGCTTGACATGTCAGCTTTGGGGCTCAGGAGTTGAATTTGACCATGCCCACAGTGAAGCTGTACCCACGCTTACAAGGTCACAGAGGGGAGGTCACCTTTAATATACAGCTACTGACCAGGTGCAAGACATGTGGGCTGACACTCAGAGACAGCCAACCACACACAGGGGCAATTTAGGGTCAACATAATCTGCATGCATTTGGACTGTGAGGGGAAGTCCCGGTGCCCCTGTGTGTGGGGCCTACATGTTCTCCCTGTGCTTGTGTGGGTTCTCTCCGGGTACTCCAGCTACAATTTCATTGCAGGCATGTGGGCTCAAATACACAATCTGCATTTCATTACAAGACTTAAAACACTCCCCCACATTGTAATTTAGCCACACCTTACTATTAAAGCTATAGGTGTTACAAAAAAACACTAGATACCCCTAACATACCCTAGGTACTATATACCAATGAGGGGAAGGGACACATCATCAGTTGTATCATTACTGTCATGTTTTGATGACGTTAGGAACTGGATGACTTTAAATTTATTGAAGTTAAATGACACGAAGACCGAGGTTATAGTGTTTGGTTCAAATAACCCTGGTGATTTTCCCCCAGTTGATTTAGGTTCCTTGGAGCGGTACGTGCAGTCGACCGTTACAAACCTTGGTGTTAAAATAGACTGATCTTAGAATGGAATATCAAGTGAATGCGGTTGTACGGGCCAGTTTTTCGTCCCTTGCCCGCCTTCAGGGAGTCCAAAATGCTGCTGCTCGTCTACTGGTTGGAGGGCGCAAAAGGGACCATATCACACCCATTTTGGCTTCTCTACATTGGCTGCCAGTGTGTTTTAGAATTCATTTTAAAATTCTTTTATTTGTTTTTAAGTCTTTAAATGGTTTGGCCCCCCTTTATCTTACAGAATTCGAATCAGTATGAGCCTCTGTCTTGTTGAGCCTTTGTTTTATGATGGGTGGTTGTTTTAAGTGTGATGTTGTTTAATTGTTGCTTGTTTTATTTTGTTTTAATGGGTTTTGTGGATATTGTGTTAAGCACTTTGGTCAGCTCTGGCTGTGTTAAATGTGCTATATAAATAAAGTTGTTGATGATGATGATGATGAACATGACTACACAGCATAAAAGTCTCATTCCTGCAAATTGCTACCATACTTAGCAATGAAAGGCATCATGTAGCATGCTACATTCCAAGAGGAATCACATTTTATCCACACTTTTTTTGGAAACTTCTTTCACATTTCAAATCAGAACACATCCAGACTCCTTTAGCTAAAAGTACTGATGAAGAAACTTCACCAAAAAAAAAACAAAAAACATTACTATGCTATTGTACTTGAATCTTCAGCTCGCTGCTGAATTTGCCCATCTACACAGTTTGCTAAGCACATTCTCATTCAAAGACAGCTGTGATGAAATCTTTCTAAAAAACAAATAGCTGACTTGAAAACTTAAACTTTGTACTGTCAGACATGCTCTCAATCAAAATAAATAAGCAGATAAAGCACAATAATTTTTCCTATTATCCTAATGTTGTGTGATGAGGTGATGTTTGAACAGCACATTATGGTCGTAATGCTATTCTTTGAATATCAATTTGTAAAAGTGTGTCTGGATTTCAGCTGTTGTAGAAAATATTGTTTCTTATGGGAAACTATCATAGAAACAGGCTTTAATTTGTATCACTGCTTTACATGAAATGAAACAGCAGCATTTGATTGGCTAGAACGGAGCAGAGGAGCTTTCATGCTCATCTACAGGAAATACTCACATTAAGTCAGATCAAGACAAGTACTTTTAGGTTAATCAGTAAGCCCAAATTCTCTGTCTTTAAGTTTTCAATTCTGAGTACAGCAGGGACTAAAATAGAGCCACTTAAGAGACCTGACAGTTTGATGTAAATGAGAGCCAATTAAAATACATGTGAATTTGGCATATCATGGCTGTCAGGTAAAACCTTGTTAGAGTTTTGCTTCTCATGTTTTCACTTTTGCTGAAGGATTCTGAGCTGCTCTATGGGGTGACAAAATAGAAGACTTGTTTAAGACACCTTTTCAAAGCTAATTAATAAAATAAAAGTTAGTTGTTGTTTCTTTATCTCCTCACACTTACTCTTTTCACCATATGCAAAATCTATCTAAAAATGAAAAATCAGTGGTGGATGGGTATGTGTAGTGTTATCTGTAGAATTTTGGCTACACTGTCTAATTCTGATTCCAGGCCACATATATTGTAAGATGTTCTTTTCATTCATCATGCTACAAAGCAACTGTAGCTAACACATCTTAGTGCAAAAAAAATTTCACCCAGACTGCACTCAGCATTTCCACTTGTGCCTGTATGTGCCATCTTGCATCCATTCTTGTCTACTTAACCAACTCTGGCTTCATCCATATATCTCATTATTTGCCATCCTGTCCACCTCTACCCTCACCTCACCTTTTCCTCATTTTTTTCCTTCTGTCCTCACTGTTCATCGCCCTCTCAAAATCTGACAGCTGCCTTAAGGGAAAAAAAAATCTCCCTAGTCTGCTTCCAGCCTTTCCTCTTGGGTAGAGCTGAGTATACCTCTTCTTTATTTATCCAGACCTGTCTTTCACCGGGATATATTTCTTGTCTGCTTCACTTCTTTGCCTTGCCTCATGTACTGACAGATATATAGAAAGAATAGTGGAAAGAAGTTGCAAAGCGAAAAGAAAAAACGTAAAAGCAATAACAAAAATGAAAGTAAAAGTAAGAGAAAGAAATTAAAAAATGATGTTCCCCTGTCTCACACAGAGGGTGAGTGCTAGATTGGGGGACTGACACGGGGCTCAAAGAAAAAAAAATAAATGGTCAGTTTTCATAATGAAAGATGTATAACTAGGAGGACAATAAGGACTGTTACAACAGACTACAACACACAGGCCTCCCTCTTCAAACAGACATTCACCACTCAGTGATAACCTCTGAGCATGAAATCAGCTTTGGCATATTGTCTGGCGTCTGGTGCCATTTCCTTATTGTAACTGTGGTGGGCAGATACATAACATCAATATAACATGAAAAGCAACATTTCATGACAATACATTCAATAGTTTTGTAGTGATCTTCACCTTAGATCCAAGTTAGACCAAGTACAAATTCTACTCATTACATCTACTACCAGTGTAAGCAATTGGAGAAGTTTCTTCAAAATAGGGAACTGAAGCCAAGCTTATTTTGGGGTAATCAGTAGCCTACAAGATTTATGCTGCTAAATGACTTTTTAGATTACTTGATCAAATTAACTGGTCTCATTCTGTTATTGCCAGTGTTTGTGTTCTCTTTGGGTTGACTGTTTAATTATCCTCAGTGCTGTTTGGGGTGGGTGTGGCTGTTCTCAGGTCTCCCTCTGATCAGTGCCGTCTTTTTTGAAAATTTATTTATGCATGTCGGGTTCAGGTCAGTTTCCCACTGGACCTTTTCAGATTGGGTCCATTTTACTAAAAAACACAAAGATGAACCTTGGGGGCACCAAATGAAAAGTCAGCAGATCACCAGAGTCATAAAAATATATCTGCTCGGTACTATCAGTTATAAACTGATGCCCTATTAAAAAGCAAGTAGAAGAAAGATAGATGGATGAATAGAATACAAACAAATGACAGAGCAAGCATAAAGGAAAGACAAGACATTGAAATCCAAATACAGACATAATATTTTCCAGCACACAAAATAAAAGCAACAAAGAATGTCTGAGTCTTGATTCTGATGAAGACAAACATCAATAAGTATGGATGTTTATTTGAAGCAAAAAGGAAATTGCCCTTGCCAACCCACTTATGCTGTTGGTGGTGTTCAATCAAGCAAGGACTATTGAAATGCAAATGTTAATGATGGTGATGGAGGACAATCATTCACACAGGCAGAATCTACTGTGCATCTGGATATAATAAATTTTCCTCAAAAATCAAACAAAACAGTCCCACTAGAGCTAACATTGTATGCCAGTCTGGATCTATTTATCTCTAATATGCACTGGATTGGCCTAAATGCTGTCCAGATCGTACCCAATTTGCTCTGGTATAAGAATGAAGGAGACCTTCATTAAAGACATAACTTTTGCAAAGCCTATATATTTTAAACAAAGCTTGAGGTGTGTTGGCACCTAAGATTCATGCCATCTCTAGAGACCGCCAAGAGAGCCAAGTTCATAGAGAATCAAATCAAATCAAATTTTATTGGTATAGTGCCACATCACAACAAAGTCATCTCAGGACACTTTACAAAGTAAGGTCTAGACCTTACTATAATCACTATTATTACAGAGGGAAAACCCAACAAATCTCTCTTGAGAAGTCTCAAGTGTTACCGAATGAATGATAATAAAATACATACCTAAAGTAACCATTTCCTTGCAACTAATTACACAACCATTGCCGTTAACAACTTCTACTTATCATTGTTTTTACATGTTCTTACATCTCTTAACTGTGAATTACACTTTTTTAACATCACTGCTGACCATTTTCAGGAGCATTCCTACAGTACACCATTAAAATGATATGTAAAGATTTGTGTTGCATCACATAAACATTGTTTAGTTTTTTTTCCTGCCTAAGAATTATTGAGGATTAAAATCAAGTACAAATTATTTGTTTCTGATGCAACCAAAGAAGCTATGATATGATATTTGTATAATTGCGGATTACAAGCATTGAATTCAAATGATACTGTTCATGTTGTCAAGAAGTCAAGCAAGAGCTTACTTAGGCACTGGAAAAAGGATAACATGATCACTTCTTGCAATAAAACAATGGCTGTTTGACATAATGTATGCCTCTAAAATCTCAGATAGGAATTAAAATACAAACATCCCTGCATTGCCACAACACAAGACAATTAAGAGAACTGTGATGGATTACCTCAAAAATTTGTCCAATGATTTTCAAGTGGTGATTAAATGAATAATACTATTGGTAGTGTAAACGGTAGAAATCAGTTAAAACACTAATAGCACGTTTTAGAAAATGATGTACTTTCCTTAACAGGTAAGAGCCTTGCTCTAATTATCAACAATGAAGATTAAAAAATGTAATAACTGTATACAAGCAGAATCAATAATGCACAGTAGAGGGAGAAAATAAATGCTTAATCCTCATCCATTCAAAGACAGCAACTGAAAATGGTGATCCACCACAAAGAATGAAATAACATTCAACTGCAAGTACAGAGAAAACAAAGGAAAAGTGAGATACAGACAGCAAGGAAGAAGTTGATATAGAATTGGTCTGGAAGGGGAAATGGAAAGAGAAGTAAAAATAAAATGTAGGGAGACAGGGCAGAAGGAAGGAGCAGCAGAGGGGAAGCAAAATAAAAGCAAGGGTGGGGGGTAAAACGAGGAGAGAGAGGGGTGTATTGAAGGACACAGGTCTGAGGGTTGGTAAGCAAGGGGGAGATAGCGAAATGGAGAGAGGGAACAAGGCAGGGGATGAGAGGGAGCGAGGGCAGATTAAGTAGAGAGTGGGTGGATGTGGCCTGCCTTCTCTCCTTCAGGCCAGAACTTTATCTTCAGCTCCAGACTGGCAGCAGCGTCCCAGAGAGGCCTGATGACCCGGCATGAATCAGGAGTCAGGCAGAGCCTGAAAGCACACAACACTGATCGCAAGGAGCAGATAGAATGAACACAAACACACTCAAACATATGAGAAAAACACACATTACTGTATGTATTTATGTAACAGAAAGCCAACAAGCATGTGCAGTACACAGAAGTGTTGTACATATGAAAATTAGAGGATTAATGGCAAATGAACACAAATAATAGCTCTGCAAACATATAGTTTACATACACACATTGGTTCACCATTTTTATTTTTGCTTGCATTTGTTGTTGCATTTTTGGCTATAATACAATGAATATCATGTTTGCATCTTGTAAGAATAATTAGTGTAAAAAATATGCCAATCCAATCAAATAATAAATACAATCTCACTAAAAAATTTTTAATTTTCTCCAGGTTATTGCAAAATGTTATTAGAATTATAGAATACCCACACTAAGGGAAATATGAAACTAAGTTCTTCACTGAAATTTATCCTAGTTTTGGTCCTGGTTGAATCTGTTCTTGTGTGCAGTTTTCAGTTTACATTTGAACCCATATAGCCTACTTTCTCTTGCAGACTTCCTTTGGGGTACCTATCCATCATCTGCCAACTGTGATCCATCCAAAACATCTGTGGTTACACAACGAGTCAAGATGCATTCAGTGTGATGTTGTGATTCATAATTTGAGTGCAACACATAAATCAGCTGGAAGATTAGTCAGCTGGACATTAACACTGTTTGGATTGCCTGATCATTTACCCACAGGTGAAACCACTGAATTATCATTTCTTATTTCTGAAGATCACATGGCGTCCGTCCATCTCATTTGTTAGCTATACCTGAGGGTGGGGGCTGGATGCTGGAAATGGAGTCGATCCTGGTGGACATTGAGTGAGATGAAAGATGCACCCTGGAAAGGTCACCAGTCTATCACAAAGCTTACCCATGGACACAGACAACCATTCACACCTAAGGGCAACTTAGAATCAGCAGTTAACCTAGCCTGCTTTGGGCTGTATGCATTCAAACACAGAACCTTCTTGCTGTAAGGTGACACTGCTAGCCACTGTGTCACTGCACCCCCTCTCACACAGGATGCAATTGATGAATGCATCTGTGAAGTAATAATTTAACAATATGAATTTTGAATTAAGTAATGAGCCATGTGTCACAGACTGTTAAATTAATAATCCCAAACCTGTAGCCTGCATTCATAGCACTTAATAACAGCCCTGTGAATGACACCCTGCAGTAACAGCCAAAAGACTCATGTGAGATTCACAGGTTGCCAGGTTGGTATCAATACCCCCTGACCTGAGTCCATTGAGTTCTATTCTTTGGTTTAGAGGGCTCTCATCAGTGTGACAGGCAGCCTGTCAATACCACATGTGGGTGGCTAATCCAGCAGCCAATCAATGATGAGATAAGGAGACACTTACTGGCGAGATTGCTTGCATAAAGCACATAGCTTTGTATTCCATTTTATTTCATCTTGCCTGAACAACGACAGCAACAAAACAACTAAAAGAAGACAAGATGGATGAAACACTATGTGTGAATGACAGACAGAAGAGCAGAGGACTGTGTCTTTCGTTTTTGTTGATGTATACAGAAAGAGGAAATGTTAAAATGAAAACATGACTTCATGGAGTGTTCATAAGTGCTATAACTGCTGAGGTGTAAATTTTGTTAACCAGTGCTACCCTTTCACTGTGAGCCAAATGACATGGTGTCGTCAGCTCTTTGTCTGTTCTTTTGGTCGCCATATCTCCTTAGTCAGCACTGGCCAGAGGAGCAGAATAGAGAGAATGAGTGTGTGCCTGTGTGCAGATGAGTGTGTGTACCCCTGTGTGGTAAGAATCAGAAGAGAATGAGTGAATATTACAGTAGTGCTGAGTGGAGCAGTCTATGACAGGCTGGCAACAGAAGAATTGGGGGCCAAGTCTAGACATACACACACAGAAACACAACCTCACAAAGTGCACACCCATTTTTGAACAATGTCTCTCTTTAAAATCTTTACATTCTTCCAGGTACTGAAAATCTAGGGAGACCGAAAAATGTTTATCAGGTAACAAGTTCTGCATAGCTTTCTGTGTATGCCAGGGTGTGCGTGTGTGTTGGTATATTATAGTTGTTTCTCACTGGGAAGAATCCTATTCCTTTTTCTAATCTGCAAAAGGGAGAACACTGAAAAAGATACTTTAATTTGATTTGAAAGCAAATGAGACTGTTTTGTAAAAATGTGTCCATCGTTTTGCACCAGAAAGTTAATCCCCCACCAGTTGCAGCTGCGTAGCGATTTGTTGTGGTGGTAATTTTTCATGTAGGGTATTTTTTCTTGTTTTAGAGTTTCAACAGTGGGTAGACTTTGTAGGATTTTTTTGTCTGTTTTAATAGTTTGTTTATTTTCATATTTTCATATTTCATATTTTGATGTGCTGTAGCCTAGTCTGTAGGCTACAGCACATCAAAATATGAAAATGAAAACCACTTGGATGATGGCATTCATAGTGTGCTGTAGGACTACAGGAGTTGTCATTTCAGCACCCCAGCACACAAAACCATAAAGCGAGGCAGAAGACTGACGATAAAAAATCTTTATAAAAAGGTAGTATTTTTCGTATCCTGTAACCTAAATTATTTAATTAAAATTAAACTGTGCAATTTCAATATCTCTACTGGTGCCCTGGAGTTGCCATAAAATTGAATTGATATTTTTCCTGGTATTTTATTTCCATGTGGTCAATTGTTATTTTAATAATACCAAAAATGTCGCGGATTGAACTTAGATTTTTCAGGGAGGCCTAAATCAATTCTGGGAGTCTCCCAGCCAGTTCTTAAGGGTTGGTAACCCTAATCCTTATAGGCAAATTATTTTGTACCTATGTTTCACATAAAATCTAGAGTTATGCTTTAGGGGAAAGCACTATCTGATTGGTGGGACGAATTCTTGTCAGAAGCTGCATCTGTTACACTTTGGAGACGTGACACAGCCACACCCGATGGAATCACAACCATTGCCTAGACTGGCAGCAAGCAGCCCAGGTGACATTTCAGACGGAATGCAACACAGTTGTAGAGCTGAGGAATATGGTAAGGACAATCTACAAATAGTATATTGTTGCCTAAGTTGGAAGACTTGATGCAAATCTCATGCAATTAACAGAGCGTTCCTGAATCAGTGATAGAAGCTGCTACATTATTCTAGAAACATTTTGCACTATATTGGAGAAAGTGTTTATTTATTTTTCAGGATGTTCAGTTGCGTCGTGTGTGCATGAATGCAAACATCTTTATCAGTCCTGACATATCATTCAACAAGGTCATTCTTTTCTGAACTAATTTGTTTCACCACAATAACTGTTCATTTTCACTGTCAGTTTTATTGTACAATTGTTACGCAATTTCTTTAACAACCATTTGCTTGATTATGTGGCAGTCTGTGTGGCTCCAGCACAGGCACTCAGTTTTTACACATTATTTCATTCCTTTTCAGACAACCTAACCTTTCAGAATTGCAATGAAAATGACTATGTTTATGCTTGAATCTCAAATTGCACCCTGGGGATAAAAATCAATCTCACTTCTGTCACTGACAGTTGTTTGGAGAATCAAGAGCCTGGGATAGCTTCATCTCTTTAGCCTTGCCCCTACAGCCCACATGAAATGTTAACAGCAGAGAAGGAAGAGGGCATGACAGTTAAGTGGCCAGACACCTGACACAAAAACTTTTTTTTTTCTTTTTGTTGCTTTTTTCTTCAACCTGTTCATTTTTTGTTTATGTGCAAACATGCATACATGAAAATATCTGCTGTGTATCTCTCTGCTGCTGCATACATTTAGAGTGAGAGTCTGTTGCCTGAAGCTACTAACACAAAATCAAGATGTGAAATAAAAATGCCCTTTCTTCAAGCAACTGCAGTCCATTATCTCCTACCAAAATAGCAAATCCACCCAATTCTCCACTCATCACAAAGCAGACAGCTGAATGCTCCGCTGATGGCTGCTTAGCTTACATCTTGGTCTGATGGTCATTCAGTGGCAGACTCAGATTAAAGTGAGATGCTGTGGACGAACCACTGCCGCTCAAGTTGTGTGGGTAGCAGCAGGAGGGCAGCCACATTTCAGAAGGAGTGGTGCTGCTAACTCAAGCTTGGCTAACGTCCAGGGAAAAATCTTTTTCTGCACTGTATGTAAGAAATATTGGGAAGTATTGAGGCCATTTTTAAGGAAATAAATTGTTGTCTTCATCAGTGTCATAATCATCTAATCATTTGATTTTTTATTAATTTTAGTCTTCAAAAACTTGAAGACATTCTAGTCTTGTTTTTGTTAATGACATTTTAGCCTCATTTATGTCCTGTATTTTTAATGTGCCCACATCCCTATGTGTAGGGTTACACTATGCTTTGCAGAGCAATCCAATCAGGAGCTAGTTTCACTGCAGTTGGATTCAGAAAGGCTAAATCAGCTTTTGAAGATACTCTTACTTATCAAGAGCTACTTTTTGACTTTGAGACTTTCCATTAAGGCTGTTATTTTATTTACACTTGTCTTTCACATTATTGTTTAGTTTTTATTGTAGATTTATTTTTTTATTTAGATTTAGTCTCATTTTCATTGTAAAAAAAAAAAAAAACACCATAATTTTACAGTTTTCCCTCTCAGTGGCCTTGTGCTTGAATATAGTGTAGATTGTTCTGACTACCAGTGGGTCCTAGAAGATCAAATCTGGGCTGGTATGTGTAATGTAATAGCTTTGAGCTAGATGGGCACCTGTAGGGAGTCAGTCACATGACGTGAAGGGGCTGTTGTGGTGTGTGTTGTAAAATGGACGAACTTGAAGTTAAGGTTGTCGATACCAAATAAAAGAGTCGGACCTGAACAAAGACAAAACATGGTGTCAGAAGTGTAGGTAAGAAGATGGCTCAGTTTCAGCCGCCACTGACATTGAGTTTACAGGACAATCTTTCCGAAAATTGGAGAAGCTGGATTCAACTCTTTGAGCTCTTTTGTACTGCTAGTGGCATAGCAGAGAAGTCCAAAAAGGTACAATGTGCTCGTTTCTCCATGTTGCAGGAGAAGAGGCCATTAAAGTATGTAATACTTTTGAATTTGGAGATGATGAAAAAGATATTGTAGCACTAAAAAAAAAGTTTCAGGACTACTGTGAGCCCAGAAAAAATTTGACCTACATACGGCACATATTCTTCACAAGAGCACAGAAACCAGCGGAGTCCATAGACGTATATGTTACGGACCTGAAGAATAAAGCCAATGACTGTGAATTTGGACAATCGTATGATTCTCTGGTATGTGACAGAATTGTTTGTGGTATTGTTAATGACCAAATGAGAAGCAGACTGTTAAGAGAAGCAGATCTCACGCTAGAAAAAGCGACTGATATTTGCCGTGCGAGTGAAATCACATCCAGCCAAGTCAGAGCATTGAAGTGGAAATTAACAAAGTAACAACAGTCAAAATGAAGCACAACACAACTAAACAAAACACAGCCAGATCCTACAAAAAAGAGACTAATTGCACCAGTTGTGGCTATAAGCATGAGGCACGAAAATGTCCAGCTATAGGCCAAACGTGCAAAGTATGTCATAAGAAAAATCACTTTGCCAAGATGTGTAAACATCAGTCTCAACATAAATATGGAAAGACAGTTAATTTAGTTGAGCAAGAAGAAAGTGATAATGACATGTTCATGGGAACAGAACATGACATAAGTGACACAGAAATTGAGACAACTGAGAAGGCTTCAGAGGAAAAGAAATGGTCAGAAAACCTCAGAATAAACAAGAAGAATGTAATCTTTAAACTAGACACTGGAGCAGGTTGCAATGCAATGTCACTGAAGACATTCAGCTCACTGGACATCAGAGGCAGGCTGAGAGCAACCAATAGTAAACTTGATGGTTTTGCAGGTCACAAAATAGCACCACTTGGTAAAAGAGCACTCACCTGTGAACACAAAGGTCAAAAATACAACATTGAATTTGAGATCACTAAAGAAGATGTCCCTTCAATACTGGGATAGCAACATGTTTGAAGTTAGGATTAGTAAAGAGAGTGTTAACAACAGAAAAGGAAGAGAATATCCTGACAGAATTCAATGAACTCTTTTCTGGACTAGGATGTCTACCAGTTGAACACCATATTCAAATCGACACTGCTGTCAGACCAGTTGTACATGCACACAGAAAGATCCCTGTGGCATTACGAGACAAAGTAGTGGAAGAGCTACAGAGAATGGAAAAAATGGGTGTAATAGCAAAACAAACTGAACCAACAGAATGGGTCAATAACATGGTAACTGTGGTCACTCCAAAGAAAATAAGAATCTGCCTGGACCCAAAAGATTTAAACAAAGCAATAAAATGGGAGCACTATCTGCTGCTCACTGTGGAAGAGGTGGTGTCCTGTATGCCACATGCAAAGTACTTTTCAGTACTGGGTGCAAATCAGGGTTTCTGGGAGATAAAACTTGATGACGAAAGTTCCAAGTTATGCACGTTCAGCACCCCAATAGGAAGCGATAGAAATTCCTGCATTTACCAATTGGGATCCCTTCAGCTTCAGAGGTATTTCAGAGCAGCATAGCACGTATGATAGAAGGTTTGGATGGAGTCATCACCATCATTGATGATTTGCTCGTGTTGGGAAGCACCATCAAAGAACATGATAAGAGACTAAGGAAACTATTGTAAAGAGCACAAGAGAACAACCTGAGGTTAAACAGAAGCAAATGCAAAATTCAAACAACAGAAATCAAGTATGTTGAACACATACTGAGCGCAAATGGGCTAAGACCAGATGATGAAAAAGTAAGAGCAGTGACACAGCTGACACCATCAGAGAACAAACAAGGTCTTCAGAGATTCCTGGGGATGATACAATATCTAGCCAAATTCATCCCTAATTTATCAGAGATAAGTGCTCCATTGAGGAAGTTGCTGGAACAAGACACAGAATGGCATTGGGAAGAAGCGCAGAAGAGATGCTTTGAACAGCTTAAAGATTTAGTCACCAATGCTCCAACTCTCAAGTTTTTTGATGTCAACAAACCTGTAACACTGTCAATAGATGCTAGCTCAGAAGGCATTGGAGGATGGACAGCCTGTGGCATATGGATCAAGAGCACTCACAGATTGTCAGGGGCACGGCTAGCAGTTTTCAAATCCACAAAGTTAATAGACCCAAACCAATTAAGACAAGATATGCTTAACAAGATTCATGAATCACACCTAGGAATGGTAAAATGTAAAAAAAGAGCCTGAGATATTGACCAGACATGTCATCACACATTGAAGTAATGATATCTAAGTGTGCTGTATGTAATGAGAACAAAAACAGCAATCCCAAAGAACCACTAATCCCTCATCTTGTACCAGGACGACCATGGGAGAAAGTAGGAACTGATCTGTTTCACTATAATGGAGCAGAGTTTCTACTCTGTGTGGACTACTTTTCAAAGTTTCCTGAAATAATGAAGTTGAGAGGCACAACAAGCAACAATGTCATTACTGGACTAAAATCAATGTTTGCCAGACATGGCATTCCCGACACTGTGATATCAGACAATGGTCCTCAGTACGCAAGCAAGGAGTTCAAGGACTTTGCAGAAAGTTGGGAATTTGAACATATAACATCAAGTCCAGGTTATGCCCAGTCCAACGGTCAAGCAGAAAGAACTGTACAGACTGTTAAAAATCTACTGAGAAAGTCAGAGGCAGGTAAAGGAGATCCTTACATTGCACTGTTGAAATATCGAAATACACCACTGGAGGCTATATTGTTGGCATTAGTTAGCTAAGGTAATGTTAGTGTTGGTAGCATAGCTAACCCGGCTTACTACAGTGACTATTAATCTGTTCTGACCTGGAATCGATGGACATCATCAAAGACAATGCTATATGTGTGACGGGTTGAATGGTATAACAGAGCCTGCTATTCTGCTACTCTACGGATCTTCTCGCTACTCTTGCACCTGCACCTGAGGACTGGAAACTACTTTGCTGTCGGAGGACTACTGGGATCCCTTTTCCTATTTTGTTGGACACCCAGAGGAGGTAAAGTTTCAGCCTCTGGACCCTGAACTACTAAATAAGGTACCATTTTTGTTTAGCTCTTAGGAGTGAAACAGCTGCTCCGATTTTGGCCTCACCGCACCCGAGCATCCAACAGGCCTGCAACGGGGGTAAATTCTCCATATATATGCCAGCTGTGGTAGAGTGAGTGTGATGTGTGGGCCCACATCACAGTTTGATGAGTTTGAAACATTGAAAGTGTGTTACAGAAAACAGAAAAGTTAAATATATCTACAAAAGAGATTGTTATTGTTTAAGGTTTATCCTGATCTTGTGTTAAGTAAATGAGGAAACGTTAACTCTCATATGTGTGTGGTTACTGCATACAGCACTCGGGGGATCTAAGGGCACATAAGGTATAGGTTTATTAGAGATTTGGGATTTGTCAGTTGTAGTTACTGTGGGTTGATTGAACTCAGGGCCCTCACCGTATAGGTGGGTTACACTAGATCTGGCAGACAAGTTAAAATTCCTGTCAGATACAGAGATATGCAAACGGTGAAATACACAGATGTTTACTGATAGTGGGAAATAACCACATGCTGAATTGTTAATGTTGAAGTTTAATAGTTATTCAAATGTTACAGAATGTTCACCACTCTGTTGTGTTATATTATGCAAGCAATAAATAAATAAATAAATAAATAAATAAATAAAGGAGGATGTAATGTAATAGCTTTGCGCTAGATGGGCACCTGTAGGGAGTCAGTCACATGACGTGAAGGGGCTGTTCTGGTGTGTGTTGTAAAATGGACAAACTTGAAGTAAAGGTTGTCGATACCAAATAAGAGTTGGACCTGAACAAAGACCAAACAGTATGAGTGAATTTTATAAAGTAATGTTGCTATAATATAATTTTTTTACCCATTTGCAGCAATGATCTAATTTAAAATTTTACCAAAAATCTACCTCAAAGTGCAGGTCTATTTCCATTTCCATATAGTCTTTCTTTTGAGGGATGAATACATGCTCACAGATGCAAATGTGACTTCTCTTCAACCAGTCAGGAGCAGAGAATACTTTGCTTTGGACATGTCAAATTGGCCCAACATGCAGGTCTTATTAAGGTGGACTTTAGGAAATCAGATCAGCCATGGCTGGGCTCACTAATATCTTTTGCCATAATAAATGTCCACCTAGGCCTTGCTACAGGTCCAGATAACAGAAGCAGTGAACATAGACTTTATTGCTAAATGACAAAGAAAAGAGTGTCACCTACAGAAACTTTTCAACACTGTAATGGACAGGATATTAAAAGGTGTACAATACTGAAAATCAATCTCTAAAGTATTAGGTTCACACATACTGGAGCATTCATTTAACTGGTGACTGTCACTTTAACAGGAAACATAATAGAAGTACAAGTTCCAGTTTACAATGCTGATTTTCAATTGGAAATAAAACTCTTTCTTGTAAATGGGCATTTCCATTTCCAGTTACATATTAAAATGGGAATATGGAACTCTTTAGTCTAATCCCATTCCACTTTTTATGTCGCACACACTTTGTCCCCTCCCCTTCTTAAAATAAAATGTTTCAAAACCTTGACCTTTGGGTGCCCCCATGGAGATCGGGAGTATTGTTAGCCCCATCTCCCAGTGTTTTTCTTTACTTTTCTCTCTGCCTCAGCCACCAGTGGGTGATGGGGGGAGTGAAGGAGTCATTCCCAGCAGGTGGCGCCTCAGCCCTATGAAGGCGCCATGCTAATAGACTTCCCCCACTCTTTATCTGTCAAACAAACAGCCTGACCATGGTTCCCCCCAAGAGAAAGGCCATGTCTTAATCAGTGTAGCTGCTTGTGTATATAGCTCACTCCCCTTCCTTCTTGTTGACTTCCTGACGCATACGTGCACAAGGTGAAAGCATTGGTCTCATATCCAACTGCTTCTGTTCTCTTGAGCAGGACTCAAACTAATTGTAAACTGGCAAATACTCAAATATACTAATTATACTAACTTTGCCCACTTTTCCATAAACACTAATTATCATGCAACCTCACATTGGACTCCCTGTCAGGCCTTCTCTCTTTTGGTGTTATATTGCTTTCCTTTGCACTGGCCTATAGTCTTTTGTGGCACAGGTCCCTAATTAAACATAGGGAAAAAAAGCAGAGAATGCGAAATCAAATCCAATTACAGGCATGATGAACCACATGTGTCCCTCTGGTGACAAGCCTGGCCAGGTTCCCTAAAAGACAACAACAGCTGAACAACAACCCTGATTGAAATGGCAGGCCTTCAAACAACATCCACTCCCACTGGAGCAGAGCTAAACAAACCTCGCTCCCATTGGGCTTGCAGTAATGGGCAGAGCAGAGTGTGATTTAGAAAGTTGGGGAGATGGGTGTTTCACATACTAATGCAGGCTCCCTAATTCATTGTTGTGCCTGTGAGAAGAAGGGATCCATCAGCATCAAGTGGATGTGCTCTACCTGTGAATATGAAATTTTACTCTATAATTAGCAGCACTGAGTGGCGGAAAGTAACTAATTACATTTACTTTTAAGTTTCATTTTATGCAGCTGGATACTTCAACCCCAATACATTTAAAAGGGAAATATTTGCTTACAATATACCACAAAACTTTTAACATGGTTTCAGTTAAAAAACAAAAAGGTTGTATTCAAAATCTATGGGGATATGTTAAGTATATGAAGTCTTAGGACTCCTTCAGGCTTTACACAAACACTTCCAGCTATGGATAATCACCTTTACTTGGCCAAGTATGTTACACACAAGGAATTTGTTTCCGGTACAGAACCGAGGCAGCCATTTGCGGTGCCAACTCAACCAATGGCTCTAACCATTGGGGCAACTTGGGGGTTTAGCGTCTTGCCCAAGGACACTTTGACATGTGAGATTCAAACCTGCAACTCTCCGGTTGGGAGACGACTGCTTTACCTACTGAATCACAGTCACCCCACAACAAGGAGGTTTTGTCATGTACTTATGTGGCAACATGCGTCATCCAAACGTTTGTAATGCAACATAAGCATTTCCAATAGGGGTGTTAATTCTAATACTGTATTGCCACACTACTGACATCTTTTTTACAGAAGCAGAACTGTTTCCGCTGTTAAAAAAAAAGAAAAACAGGCTGTGCAAAGTTCTTCATTTTCATCAGCATCTTTATGATATAGCAAACACACTCCTTGATTTTTCGTTTACCAGCGATGATTTAATAGAGGCAAAACAACACACCCCTCTTCTGCAGCAATTTTCATTTCTACCAGATAACATGTGATGTGATTAAGACCAAGGGCTAGTGTCTCTTGCTCCCTGTTGGGTGAATGGTGTTTTGCATCTGCCAAGATGTAGGGCAGCTATTGCTTTTATATACATAAATATTTGTGTGACCCTTGTGTATACAGCTGTGTTAATGTAGCTTGTGTAGAGTCTGAAACAGACCTAATACTTAGGGTTTGTAATGCTAGAATTTGCTTGTAATGGACTGTTTGAAAACTGTATTTTACCTACACAAAGGATCTGTGCACTTCTGCTAACACTGGAAACATTACAGAAAGTAACATCTTTACTTTGATGAACAAACAGACCGAATGATATGTTTTGATTTCAAGCAATCGACAAAATCCTCATGCATCACAATGACCAATAAAAACATGCTTTGCCTCAGGATCAGGCATTGATTACAAAAAGTGTTTCCTAACAGTAAATGCCTGACCATAACTGTTCATTCCACACTTAGCCTATCTTATAACAATTCTGGAACATTATTACTTTAGGGAGTCTGTTCACTGAGTACTGAGTGCCTGTGTGCTGAGCACTTCAGGAGTCACTGTGCAAACTCACCGGGGGGTGTGTGGAAAGCTTGCTTCCTTAATTTAATTGCCAATTACATTAGTGCCTTAGTTCTTCTGAGTACAACACAGCTACCACAACAAAATAATCACAGGCTCAAACTTAATGTGTAAATACACCCAAAGGGACAGGACGCACTCACATAGACACTGGGACTGAATGCAAACACAGTGGCACACACAAACATGATGGTCAGAAGGGACACTCATGGCTCTCACTGAACAACTGAAAGGAAAAATTAGAATATAACTGACAACAATACATACTTCATAGAAAAGTCAGTGGCACCAGTGGAAAACTTTTCACTTCTATGCCACTCTCTGGTGTGATGGGAAAGAAGGAGGACAAAAAAAGAGTGCATGACAAGAGAGAGGACCATAGGAGGGCATCAGAAGAGAAAAAAGGAAATGCAAATAAGCTATGGATCAAGTGCAGCTACTGTATGTGCACAATATGAATAACCCAAAAGGGAATAGCCCAAAAGTCTAGTTGCCTCCATACCCAGAGATGGATAAAGGAACACTGTATTTGTAATTCATAGCCAAAGTTGTGAAAGGAGAGGACAAGCAAATGACAGGTGCACTCAACTCTCGCCTCCCCTTCAGGAATTCAAAAACGGCCCCCTTCAAGTTTAGGGACTGAAGACGTTTCTTTCTTTTTATAAAGTAAAAGATGCAACAGAGAGTCAATGTGAAAAGAAAAGAAAAGTGCCCCACAAGGTCAGGGAAGACACAAAGATAAAAAAGGAAGAGCAACTGTTAAATCTAAACTCTGTGAGCATATCGCCAACCTCCGGGTTACTGTGCACCAGCTCCTTCAAAAAGGGGACAGTCAGAAAGACAGGCAGGTATGGCTGGCAGGCAGACCTATTGAATACACATGAAGTGAGTCTGACATAAAAAAAAAGTTTAAAGCCCAGTTTTCCCTGCCAAAAAAAGAATAATAGGAAGAAAGACAATACAGATGCCTTTCGTGGGGGAGGGAAGGCATGCAAGAATGACACCTGAACAAACAGATCAGACATAAAGTTGCATAAAAAGGAGATTAAAAAAAGGGGAAAAAAAGGCACTTGATGTACAGGAGATATATTTTCAGATGGAAAATTACCTCAGTTTCTTTGTCACTGTCATTTCTTCACTCTGACATGTTTCTCTGAGCAGAGCAAAGAAAGAAGGCAAGGGGAGAGGTCACTAGCTTTCATGCCAATTTGGCTTTATTAGCAGGGAAAAGGAGAGAGAGGAAGGGGTGGTAGATGGAGAGACAGAAAAGAGGAAGAGGAGAGACAGGGAGTTTTCTCAGAATTAAAAGGAAGCTATTGATGTTTCTTTATCCAAGGCTCGCTTTTTTACCAGACTTCTAATTTAGGATTTCACACACAGCACACACAGAAAATAAATTAGAGGGCAGTGTAAGGAGAGAAAGCTGAAAAGGATATTGTATATACACAGAGAGGAAGGTAAAAAATGAAGGTGAAGGAAGAGAAAATAGAAATGAAGAGAAAAAGTTGTAGGAAATCATAAGGAATAACCAAAAAGAAATGTGAGAAAGGAAGATGAAGCAAAGACAAGAGCAGGGAATTATCTTTTATTAAGGCATGCTTATCGGTAAAGGGATTTGGGAGCAGTCCAATTAAATCAGCTTCTTCACTAAAGAGAATTCATCAAATGGAGGGCTTCACACTCATAAGCACAAACACTCTTGCAAAAACGCAGGAATGTGAAGACACCCACCCTTAATTGTCACTAATGTTTTACTATTAGTAAACTGAGCGAAGCAAGGCGTCTGAGGGCGTGCTTTGGTTCTGGTTGAGTTCAGTCTCTCATACAAGCACACACACACATGATTTATGAGTACTCATTCCTTATGCTGCAGATTCATTTCCATAAATTTTATTCTGTCCACAAAGCCCTTTCATCCTTCCAACAGAACATATAAATACAAATACCCACCTGTGCCCAACCACCTATGCTTACACATCTCACTGACCCATACTTACCTATATGCACAGAGAGATTTATGATCTTTGCGAATTCCCAGCTTGCATAGATAGCAGCGGCCACAAAAATAGTGAGACAGAGAAGGATAATTTCATCCACTGTAAGATGAGTGAACACAGATAAGGTCTGGCTACCCTCTCCTTTCCTTTCTCTCCTCACCTCCTCCCTTTCTTTTTCTTCTTCCCCACCTTGACGCCCTTGTATCCTATTCATTGCCATGTCTTCCTTGTGTAAATGCTGGAAAAAGGTACTATTCACACACTTATCTACAACTTTCACTGGGTTGCTGTGTCACTCAATCTTTAATGTACACAAGTTCCCTATGTAACAGGTGACTCATTCCTCAACCAAAAAGGCAGTATATCCTGTATATGTGAAAGCTGAAGATACAGAATCCCAGGAAAGGACAGTGGGAGAAAAAAAGCAGCTTATAAGAGCAAAAATGTCAACTAAACCACTAGCTGCAGATTGAATAAATGTATTATTGTGAGAGCGGATTACATTTCAGTACTGTAACATCCCCTCCCCACCACCAAATAGAAAATGTATTGTGGCAGAGCGGCGTGATATCATTTTGTACAAAATGAAAAACCAACAGCTTAGAGTGATAAGATCACTCTGAGTTATTGTTATTTCTCTCTCTCTCTCTCTCTCTCTCTCTCTTTTGGTGCAGGTTCTTTAGAAAAATGCAGAGTTTATTTCACAATGAGATAAAAGTGTTACACACAACCTCCTACTGCAGCTTTTATGTCCTCTCCTCATTTTTCCTCCTTCCTTATCATGTACCAATCCCAGATACCCACACTGGTTTTTCGCTTTTTCCTTGCCATTTCACTTCCCACCTTCAAGTCAGGCTAGGTGGGACCTGTCAGCAGCAAACCCTCTCTGAACACTGTCAGTTTCACTCTTCCCTCACCTCTCTTCTTGCGTTCTTTCTTTCAGTCTTTGCTTGATTCACGTCTGTACATAACCTTCATGTCGGCTTGCCTTTTAATAAGTCGAACAGCTGTCTGACTGTCCACTGAGAGATAGCCTCTGCTAGAGTAATTTGGTTTGATGCTGCTACTTTTCCTCTTCACATGCACTTTTCTGTTGGTCAAATACAGCCTGCCCAGTTTCTGTCAGTCCCATAAATACTGCAGTGGACCTGATTGTGAGCGACTGCACCATTAACTTCCATCCTTCCCAACTCCTAACTTTCTTTTTTGACTATGTTGTGACTCACTCCTTTGATGAATTATTGCACCTCAAAGCAGATGGACAATGTCATAGTCACTGTCATGTTGGTGAGGCAGAAAGATTATTTGTATTTAAATAAAAGTGGACATAGGCATAGCAATCATGTTTTTTTCATAGGATAGTGTTAATATAGTTAAATGGCCAGCAGGTGAATGCCAGTTGAATTTACTGCTGGTCAAACCAAGCTCTGCTGCATCACAGTTAAGAGGAACACCTGCTGTATGACACGTTTCTTGACATTTATTTTCCTTCCTGAAAACTAATACTAACTAGAATTACCACTCTGCAGTTGTATGCCTCTGCCAACTAGTCATATTCACTGGAAAGGCGACATACATGAGGTTACTGACCTTGACCTTTGACCACCACAATTTAATCAGTTCATCCTTGAGTCCAAGTAGACATTAGTTCCCAATTTAAATATATTCCCTCAAGGTGTTCCTGAGATATTGCACTCATAATAATGGGCAGGCCACAGCCATCACAGGCATGGAGGCATAAAAACCATATACTGTGCTGTGATTCAACTCCACCCTTGTTAGTTCTGATGGAATATGTGGCCTTTGGTGTATAATGTTGCACATCTGCTCTTCTTCCCCTAGAGGTTAATGGTCTCAAATCTCTTCTTGTCTACACTAACAGTCACTTTTTTAGAAGCAGTTCTCCACAGCGAAGCCAGCAGAAACATTACTCCCACTTTCAGCGGCGTGTTTTTGCTATATGGGGTCGTAACTTAAAAACAGGAATATGTAGCAAAGTTTTGAAACATAAAACTGATAACATTTTTTACATTACGATTTATACAATACAATCATAAACAAAACGATATGCTTTTTTTACATTGAAAGGCACCTATAAATACAACAGTTTGATTAGTTTTAGAGATACACACAACACAGAAGAGTTAATCTCCCCTTTTCTACAATCATACCAAATTGTAATAAATCTTGAAAGCTTTCACAAAATGATCTATTTTCTATATATTTCACTTTCTTCTGACTTTATGCCTTGTAAACCTCATGCCGCGTGCATGTTATCAGTCATGAGATGAAAGCTGTTTTTAGACTCTGCTATATGATTTAGTGCATATTTCAGGTGTGTGTTGTATAAACTGAGTGTACGGTGGTCAGTGATCATGCATCTGTAATAATATCCTGATGTTCCCAATAATAGAAGAAGTTGATTGTTTGGCATGACATTTCCCTCCCACACCCCACCCCTCAGATTCATTTGATGCCCTGGAGATACAGTATTTTAGGTCTCAAAATGGAAAGGGATGCAAGTGCCATACTAAACCTCCCAGCTTATTTTACATATACATTGTTCCAACTTGTACCCAACACAAATGCATACATCCTCATGAAAGTATATGGTACACATTTCATTTACCACACTAATGCTCTTCCCCCCAGCTGTGACATTAATAGCTAGGTTAACACCCCATAAACATGCCTGCTCACAACCAGGCACATAAATACACACATACATACACATTTAGTAATCTACCCTCCAACCCCCCTGAAGTCAATTAAAATCTCCTACAGCTGTGGTCTGCCCCCTGGATTGGTTGTTGAACAGACACACTAAAGCACACACACACAGACACATGCACAAACGTGGAGTCATATGCAGATTCTAATCCATTTTCACTAGTGGCAGACACACTGCTGGTTAAATGGGAGCTTATGAGATGGAGGTATACTAAAGACAGTCATTTAAGACCATAAAGTTAGAGCAACTGAGGAAGCTGTGGCTAAAAACTCAATGACTGTATACTTTTACTAAGATTATACTCACTGTGCCCCAGTCCGCAAGAGGAAATCAATGATGGTGTTCCCAGATCTTATCCAAAATGTTTTGGGACTAACTTCTTGAATTTGTTCCATTAGTGTGTCTGAACCATTTATTTATTTTAGTTGTCAGTCTCTATTTGATTAATTTAGCTATGCAATGACCAAGTGTACAAGTTAGAAATATTGGATCCTTATAACCACAATTCATGTTATTGCTGTACTTTCAGTAAGTGCTCATTCCAGTTGAAGAATGAGACCAACATGAGTCATCATTTGAGTCAAAAATAAGTTGTTTTCTACCATGTTTTATACAGCTAATATTTCCAAGCATGAGAAAACCTGGCTATATAAACTTACAAAACATGTTCACTATCATGTTCATTTGCTGCAGTTGGCCAACTTCAACAGTCTTGATTTGCATTAAATGCATCCTTGCTAAGTTCAGGATTTTTGCTGTTTCATCCTTCCTTGTATGACCAGTACTGTAGTTGATTGGTACCATCTGTAGTTACATATTGCTGACATTCTTGAGTCAGTTTGCTGTACTACCTGTGTTACTGCACCTATATTTTACCATTAAGCTATAACTTGTGACTAGTGGCTAAAAGTTGCATAATTTTGTACAAACTATTGTACTTTTTTTAATATGCCGTTCCTTTTGTGAACATTTGAGTTCAGGTAACACCATAAAGCTGTACCTAGAAACACTCTGAAGCTGAAATAAACTTCACCAAGCATGCTGTATTTTCTTACTTTTAAGCTTCAGATCCTGTTAAATGCCATGTCTGTGGTCTTTCCTTTGAATACAGCCAAGGAAAATGGTAAATATCAATTTCAAAATAAATATGATCAATTTTATTCATCCCTAAAAGGAAGCGGGGTAATGAAAAGCATTTATGATATAGCTCATAGACTAACAAAATAATGCTATCTGCTGCAGTTAAATGTGGGTAAATAAACCACATAAGAGTCAATTCAAATGAAGCCTGGGGCACTGAAAGCTGAGCCATATACATTGTGCTGTCGAAGGGTTTTCTATGGTGGAAAGCTACTGTTCCACTCAGACTACCCATTCAAATTCAGCAACAGTCTTCAGCACATAGAAGCAATGAGGCTCCATAACAAAAATATATACAAAACACTGCAGCAGATTTATTATGTGTTTCAGTGTGTGTCTGTGTGTGTTTGTGAACACACAGACACACACATTCAGTGTTAAGCAGCGATAAACCACTGAAAGAGTTGAAAAGCAGTTTGGCGCGGCTTCCATGCTATGTCTGAGAAGAATAGTAAAGAAAATGCCCTGCTGGCCACTACTGCCATTCATCAATCTGCTGAACGCTATCCTCACCAAGACTAATGAAGGAAGATGGGACAGAAAAATCTGGCATGCTGAGATTCATATAGTTCCAGTGAATTTCCAACCCACTGTGAGCTCTCCAAATTGAATGATACTGAGGATCAGAAACATACAACCACAACAACGGATCATTCATACTGGAATATTCGACTCCAGGACAGCAGGTAGGAACAAGAGCCACAGTAAATCTGTGCCACAGCATAACCACCAGCTTTGTTGTACTCATTTTTTTTTTTTTTTAATGGGGGTTTTCATGTCAAAGTAGGCTGTGATTGGTTGCTCTATTAGTTCACTGTCAGAGCAAATTATGCCAATGGTTATTATTCACTGAACGTAGGGGAGAACTTATAAATATTCATATTCATTTTACATAGTGAGGACCTGGTGTGTGTTGCCATGCATTTCTGAACTACAAATGTTCCCAAGGCTTGTAATTCCTGTTGACTCACTGCAAATGAAGTATAAATATTTCATTGTGTTATGCAAATAAATAACACCTATTAAAAAAAACAATGTTAGAAAAGGACAGGAGAACAAATAAGAAATAAGACTGCAGGAAGGTGATATTTTACAAAAACAACAAGAAAACATCCTCCACATGTAAGGATCAGCGCGTGAAGCTGCCGATAATATCGTGGTGAACTCAATTAAAATGCCAGATGAAAATATGCAAAACAAAACCGTCTCTTTAATAAGATCACAGATGCAAAACAAAACAAAACAAGACACGGTGTAAACACAAAACGCACTTAGAGGTCAATTATACAGTCCAGGGTCAGAGCCAGCAAATACATACATCAAAGGAACCCAAAGTTCGTTGTCCAAAAGGGAAGTCCGATAATTCATACACAGTAGGCAGTATGAAACAAGGGGGCAAAGCAGAACAGAATGGTCAAAGTACATGATCCATGTCAGAACAGGAAATACCAAAAACAAAAAATGCTGGAGAGTCAGAGCTGGAGTCTAGAACAATCTGGCAGCATCCTGTTGGCAGGACGCTGCCTAAATAGAGATGAAAACAGGTGCAAACACTTAGGAGCAGGTGAAACTAATGTGACTGATGACTAAAGTAAAAAGACAGAGACTGTGGTGAAAACAAAAACAGGAAGCAATGTCAAAATAAAAGCACAAGAACGGAAACAGGTGGGACCGAATCATGACACCACATACTGTAATTGGGGAAACTGAAAACCAAAAGAATGAGATAAAGGAAAGGAGGATGTTGAATAAATGAAAGGTCAGGAACTGATGAATAGGATGTGACTGTGCCGATTTGTAAATGCTGAGTCAGGGATAAATGAAAAAATCAGCCGGGCTATTCAAAGGATCTGACTAAGAACAAAATACTGCAGTCATAGCATGTACACAAAAATACACACATACCCACTCACTCCAAACAATCTCTTTTACTTTACAACTTTATTAGTCTTCCTGGATTCCAACAGCCAAAACAGTATGCTGCGAACAAAAAAAGACAGAGACCTATAAAATACGAAGCATTTTACTGTAAAAAAACAATAACAGCAACAACTGTTCAAAGAGAATAAAATAAAGAATATCATTTGGGTGTCTATTAACAACACAGTTGCTACACAACTAGGTAGATGCATTAAGTGCCACCCTTCATAGTGATTAGCCTAAAATAATGATTATGAGTCAACAGTTACATTGATTTTAAGTCAGTAATTCATGTGAGTAATCCAAAGTATTGATCACTGATCAATTAGTGTCATTGTCAGTGTAATATGAATCAACAGCAGATAATCTCAGATGAAAATGAAAGAAAATTATCACATGATGATTACAAAATCCAAATCAAAAGACCCCCAACACCTGACTCATTCAGTTTCAAATCAGTGAAACATTGGAAAGTTAGCAGGCATGTGTCTTTGCCTTATATTCAAATTCTAGAAAAGTCTGCTGATTAATTAGATTCTTCAGATAAAAGACAGAGGAAGTGTGGATCAATATACATATTCCTCTGCTCCTCTTTAAAAAATGAAGACTGTTAGTGTCTTCTACAGCTTATTGTTACCCACTGCCATAAAGGCAAATCTGCAGCAAGAAGCAAAGGCAACCAATGAACAGTTGGATTTTACTATGTTAATACATGTGGTGCATGCATAAGCTTGCATATTTCCCTGTATGTCTAACTAAATGCATGTATGTCTATGTTTATCCCTGTCTTCCTGAAAACAGGAAAGTTCATCCATTGTCCATCATAATGTGAATACAGGGTAAACCATTAAAATATCAGCCAGCATGGGAGGAAAGCTGCACTCCCCAGCAGCTACATTTAATCTGATGGACAGAGCTACTTTTGTAACGTCGGTACTTTTAGAGTGGAGATATAGATTATCCTGCATTAAAACTCACTTTGCATTTGTTTTCCCCTATAGCTCACAGCTGTATTCCAACATGGCAGCCTTACAAAGCGAGATTAAACTAAAATAGCATTTGTGGCAATAAATAAATTAAATAAAATCAATGGCACCCTGCCGGGATTTGTGACTTGCACATTTACAATGAGATCAATGGTTAGATCACACATCTTAATCACATTTTTTTGTCTCACTGTCTTTAAACCAGGCTAAAACAAACAAACAAAAAAAACCCCACTCTATTTAAATAGGCAGATGATTGATCCACTAGATGCTGAAATCACAGAGTGGGAGGGATGGGATATGGAGCAATGATGATCTGAAAAGATGTGAGCAGAATAGAAAGTAGTGTGTGTTTCTTTGTTAATTTCCTTCCAGGTGAATAGAAAGCCATACACACTACCGGATCTCATTATGCTGGGCTGTCATAGACTCTTTCTGTCACCTCTCTTCCAGATGGGCTGGTTTCATCCTCCAATTTATTCACTCCATCTCTGTTTTTGTATAATCCCCCCCACCCCCCACCCCCCCCTTTTTTTTTCCAGTTTCAGGCTTTAAACAACTAGTTTCTGCATGGATGGGCACTGCAGATTTGTCTTCTGGAATTAATTTCCATGACATAACATAGAATGCTTTAATGACTTTTTATTGCATATTGATCACATATTGATCATACCGGTGAGGCATCTGGTATACGTTATGCAGCAACTGGTTCTTTATGACAGCTGCTCTCTGTGTGGAGGTTTGCTGTAGCCACAAGAGCATGCTGTCTGTAGCCTGCATATTCATTTAGCTAAAATGAATTGTTTTTGATAAGGAAAAATATAATTCTGAGGCATGAGAATAAGCATTACTGGAAAGCAAATGTCTAATGTGGCTTCAAACCACTGTCAGATGAATGAATATCTTTTAGTCTGTTCATGCCACAGACATTTATATCATGTCATTTTGTAAGTAGTACAGCCATGATTGTGGCTCTGTGAGGCTGTACTGTCCATAAGTGTAACCTCATCTCACATCAATATAACGTTAGAAGAAACAAATGTAATAGAGAAAGGAAAGAAAACTGTGGTAAAAAAAAATACTAGCCTGATGTTGCAAGATCAAAAAGTCCTCTGACCTAAATGACACTTTACTGAAGATTGTCTGTCCCTACTTTAGAATATACAGTAACTCAACCCACGCTTACTACACCAGTTGTCATCATTTTAGCAATCATATACTCCATACAACCATTCCACAGGCAAGTATACCAGACCTTTGTTGGTGTCATGGAACTTGCATAAACCTGCAGTTATGATTATGAAACATCATGATTTCATTGGGGTTATGCACAAAAAACAATTAGATTATGTTTAGTAAATGGTTGTGGTTTGACTGTAATCCTTGCTGTCATGGTTACTGTGATATCATGACTTCAAAAGGACTTCAGAAGATATTTGATGGAACTTTGCTGCCTTACCAGCAACTGAAACATGGCAATGTCCTGGGGATCATTTCAGTAGCTTCTCAGCACTAGCTCAACCCTCAGTCTTGCCTTACATTCTTAAACATAACACTGAACACAGACTAATCCTGCCCTCTCCATAACAGACAGAAGAACTTATATCCTCCTCTGTGCCTATTGACTGGTCATCATCCTACAGTTACAATAACAAACATGAAGTTTAGGTTGTGGAATGGTCATGGAAAAACAAACACAACAGTCCACACAGGACTCAAACACCAACCTCCTGTGGGAAAGATGATGCTATAATTCACAGGATGAGTGAAAATGCTGATCTGCTGTTGGGGATACAAGAGAATCAGAATTCAACCGCTGGGCAGATTGGTTATCTGTAATAAATGCCATGGAAACCCACTAAAACCAAAAATAGGCCAAAGTAATGGATTCACCAAAAGCCATCATCATTCCTAGAGATAGGCCGTTAGCTTGGCTAAAATTAACCTTTTTTATTGTAGTCTGTGGTCGGTAGCCTGACACTGATAACTGAATGATGGTGCTATTCATTCAGCAGCACAAAAAGAAGGCATTATGCAGAATGAAAGGAGTGGACAACAGTACAACCCCTGGCTACACACTCAGGCTTTCAAACACTTTTCACCCCCAGGCAGTGAGGACCCTCGAAGAGCTGAGGCATTAGAGGAGGGATTAAAAGCACATTCCTCACTTCAGAGGCTTCATGTTCTTCATCACTCTGTCCTCTCTTGCCCTGTTGATTGAATCAGGACAAGCTCTTAACTGACATTGACTGGCATTAGTTGAAAGCTCCTCAGTCGGGTTGTGTCAACTCGCATACTAACTAGCACAGTACACTCGTGATGTAGCAAAGACGCACAAGCAAGGGCACTAGAGTACTAAAACTGTACACTAAAGCTGTAATATACACTGAAACTGTTCAGCATTTTCTCTGCAAGCCTACTGTAAACTTTAAAACACATGATTGTTGACAGAAAGCAAATAAGGAGGTTCATAACTGATACAAAAGATACCAACATACGTATGTTACAAAAGGCCTCTGCAGCTCATTTCAATTCTTAACTTTTTAAAAAAATAGTTTTTGACACAAAATAACACATTAACAAAACAGGGCATAACATGGCAGACAAGACATTAGATACAGTACATTACAAAGAGAAGTAGATTGTTTTACATGATTGTTGTGTGTGAGGATGTGAAGTGTAGGTATTTTCAACTTATACATTCTATGAAGGAAAAGAAACAAACAAAAAATTTATTGAAAAAAGAGGGAGGGAGGGAATGAGGTATGAGGCGGTGGTAAGGATAATTTAAACCAGCAAATAAGTAATAACATAGGTGCAGGTGATGTTTCTGCTCTGAATCAAAGGCTCTACAACAAGCTGAGGTGATATGTTACAGATTGGCAAGAGGATTCTAACAATCCATGATGTTATTGTCAATGCAACACTACCTGTTTGAATTAATTTCTTTACTTTTGGTAATGTGGTCGCCTGTAACAAAAGGGAAGATGCAGTGGACACTGGTTGAATTTATCAGCCTTGAAGTTTCCACTTCTCGATGGGACGTAATGGTAAGTTTTAAAGAGAAAACCCACATTGTATGTCTGTTAATGTGTTGTTTCTCTAGAGAATTGCTGTAAGGCTGGAGAAGTTACTATGTCTGCATTATGCCAGTTACAGTCTTACACATCTCTTTTCATCAGTATATATACTGTTGTTTACCTATCTATGGAAGAGAAATTCAAATTAATTAATGCTGTTCATCATGCTGTCCACATATTCTGGCTCAAACAAGTCAAGTAGGATTTGAGGTGTTGTCATTGTCAAAAAAACATAGCTTATTTGTCAGTTTTTTGTTCATGCGTTGTCTTGGCTTCCTTTTTCGTGTTGAAAGTGTTCCCCCAGCGAGATGTGTTTCCCCCCTCAGTGGTTGTGGTTAGGAGAATGTTAGGATTCAGGGTTAGGGGAAACACATCTCAATGGGAAAACAGATTTTGACACAACACTGGCAACAGGAGTTGTGTATGTTCCTGAACTATCCTCTTGTTTTCAGAAGGAGGCTTGCAGGTTTTATTATTCTGAAATAACTACAGACTATTTGGAATTATGGGGGGTGCAAAGCTAATCTATAGGTACCCAAGTTTAACATTAAATGGCTGAAAATGAGCATGCCATGGGCACTTTAAGCAATTTTACACTAGCTGGAGTTGATGTAACATTATAACATTGAAGGCTCAGTATCCGGTGGCCACAAAAGGGTCAAGTCAACTCCTTTGTCATCTACAGTGGAAAGTGGACAGTGACATTTGAAGAATTTGAAAGTTAGTGGAATAGACCCACATCTTGATATTTGGCCATGTTTTTCTTCACGATTTTCAGTGTGATCTGACATGTTCCACTTTAGCAATAGCTATGTGTTGGAAAATTGGCGCCCCATAACTTGTCCACTACAGATCTGAAGAGGTCAGGATTTCTATTCTTTCTCCTCTCCTTTCCTTTCAACAGAATTTCTCAAGTGCAGCACTGTAGTCTAAAGATTACAATGACTGCTTTAATCATTGAACCAACAATGTATTCATTTATGTAATGGCAGTCTAAATGGTTCATGCATTCTAGTGATAAGTCTGTCCTTATCACTGAGCTACTGTACACTTATCTTACCCATAGCAAAGGAGACTGTATACTAGTATCTAATTTCAAGTGTGTGTCATGAGGCTGAGAGCACACAGACTGTAGTGAGAATCACTGACATTTAGCTCCTGTCTAATGAACAAAGGTAATTAGATCACATTTTAAAAATCCCATGATTGTCTGGCCTTAACAAGAGGCTGAAATATTGTTTGAGCACAGAGCTTAATGGGTGCTTAATGGGGAGATATTGATATGATCAACATAACTAACCATTTCCCTATAACCTCCCATTCACATGTGACTGGTCAGTGCAATTCCATAGGGCAATGAAGATAAAGAGTGTGGCTGTGGAATCAGTGGAAGCTGCTGGAGAGTTTTCATGTGTAACTACTGAGGAATATTCTGCAGTGTAGCGACCATTTATAGACAGATGCATGAAGTGAAATGTTTGGTGACTACTGAGCAATAACAATTTAAAAGAAATGATTTTCTAAAATGGAGGTTTATTTCTTTTTACTTATCAAAAATGTACTGTAGTTACCCACTGATGATTCTTATACTGTACTTGTCTCAAAATGGGTATGGCAAAAATATGATCAATTTATATTCAGGCCAATACTTCAATCAAGGGACACAACTGCTAATCAAATGTGACACAAACAGACACAAACACAGAATTGCCTTATGAATATCATCAGGGTGCACAGTGTGACAGAACCATGTCTTTTGTTTGTACTTATTTCCCTAAACTATTATTAGTACCATGATATTAAGTCGTCTCCTTTTTGAGAGGCGGGGGAACTGACAGCATTGAGACAAGGGTTTTGATCCCAAAACTGTTACTAATGCTAATTCATCTGCTGCTCATAAAAAACATTAGTCTTTATTAATGACATAAAGGCCTACTGGCAAAAATAAGAGATTATACCTCATGTCCCTTCAAAATCATTGAAAAGCTCATTCACTATTTTCAATATGGCCAGCATAAAGAAAAAAAATCTGTTAATTTAGAATAGATAAAATAAGAGAGAGGGAATAGACAATGTAAAAGACTACATCAGTCTTGTGTGTGTGTAGGTGTCCATGTGGATTGTGAATGTGTGAGCGTATCGTCCTCCTTCTCATCATGGAAACCATTATGTTAAGAAACATGAAAACATTTAAAACAAAACTATCAGTAACATACAGTAGATCAGGGTGGCTACAATAGCATCAACACTTATAATTGAACACAAAATCACAAAAATGGACTTGCGAGTGCATACTTGTGTTTCTGCTTTTTGTGTTTGAACAGTTGGCTAAAGATATTTCTCACAGTGTAATTTACTGGTCTAGGGAGACATTTCCATTTCAACTGAAGGGTTTTGTTATTTAGAGTCTCTGGTAGGCGTGCGTGCGCGTGTGTATGTATGTAAATGCACAACAGTGTGCGAACAAGAGATTTAAAGAGAGAGCTTCAAAATGCAGTCAAATGAGTCAGGAGGAGGGATTAGTGAGGGGTTTATAAGCCTGCTGTAGGAGTTAGGGCCTTTTTAGCTGAAGATCAGACAGAAGGCAATGCTACAGCCAAATCAGATGCTGTGTTCTTCCCACACTCTGCTCTCTGCTTCTCCTTATCAGTATTGTAGGGCTGCTGCTTATGTCCCTGGTTTTAGCTCCATCTGTGCTTTAATTGCTGAGAAGCAACACACATGCAAATGCAGAAAAAAAGGACCTGGACATTGATTATTGTGCACACATGGACAAAACTGATGTTGTGACAGTATCAAAGTGGAAGGTATAATTTTACTAAATAAAACACAACTCACAGGAACAAAACCCCATAGACTGTCCCTGTGTGTTGTATGTACACATGAGTGACACCCAGTCACAATCATTTACCCTGTAGAGATGTGTCTAACACATAACTGACGGGATAAATGACACTGTTGTTAGTGTTTATTCATGTTTAAAAGCCTGTGTAGAATATCTATGAGGAAAACATAATGAATCTGTCTTGTTCTCCCATTAGCTCACTCAAGTAAGATCCAGCTGGATTCCTTTCCTACATAAACATGCATACACATATACATGCATTTTCATATTATAGTGATCGCTGGCCAAACACTGCATGTTTTAAGGTCTAGAGGCAAATGACTTAAGTACTCACTGTAGGATTAGCCTTTTCCCTGCAATTAAGTTTAATTATTTTAGACATCTGCCAAAAAGAGCAGCAACCCAGCATATATTTCATGCTGTATAAGAGCTTGTCTGCTTGCCAAGATGATTTGCTTGCAGAGTATCTGGGTTTATGGTGATTATAAAAAAATAAAGTCAGCTAAAAGAGTCAGACACTTGCGGACACTTAAATGAGTTGAGACACTCTGATGATTATGAATGTGGTCCTCTAAGGTAATTTTATTCTCTGTGATCAAAAGATGATCCTAGCCAGGTGTGAGTGCCATATTTAATGCTTTGTTATCTGTGACTTGAACTTAAATGTGGAGACAATTTAAAGATATCTGACTTTACCTGCTGAAATGATGAGGTTAGAATTTGAGAAGAGCAACTGTCATTGCCTGTGCAATGACAGGAATGAGGATGCATATGATGGAACATCCCGCCATGAAGGAGACACTAAAGGTGATAAGAGATCATTCCACTTAAACAGAAAATGCAAAAATGCACACAGTCATCCTTATACAGACAAGCAGATAAACACACACACACCTGTAAAAAGTGTATAGAGATGAGATTTGGCTGTCAGCCAGAAGAATATATCAGAGTCATAATTCATGAGTCACTGGCCTGTGCTGAACTTAAATGTTACTGGTAGGAACACTGTTAAAAAAGTAAAGTTCATAGGCACTACAGTAAAAAAGACTGGAAGTGTACTGAAAAAAACAAAATAAAAAAAAAGGTGAAGGTATTATAGAAAAATAACAGTCAGTAAAGATCTGTGAAAATCACAGGAATAATGAGAAATTAATTTGAAAATTAAATAAACTAGAATTGTCTCAAAACTAGTGCCGTGGTGGTGTTAGATATTAGTAAGTCAGTCAGATAATTGTCTAGACAATGTGTTAGTAATGCAATTTAGTAAGATTTAAAGTCTGCTTTAGTCTGCTTTGTTTCAAGGTTAGCAGACAGAATGTTGATTCTGAAAAGTGAACCATGACACTAATTCTTTTCTTGTATTAATCTTGTGTTAGAATATTATGTCTGAATAAATGAATGAATGCCTTAGCTACACACCACGTGACAACATACACACACACTGTGATTCTTCATTTTGTTATGACTAGGTAGAAACGCAGCAGCTCCAAGCATGTGGAGTACTAGATAAGAGATGGAGTCTGCGGACTGACTTCATCTGGTTAAGGGGTTAGCCCAAAACTTATAAATGTATTAGGCTCTGTGTAGCCAGGGACTCCACTTTCCAGCAGCCTGTGTATGTGTTTCTGGAAGGGGGAGCAACCCGGGATGTGTTTGTAATTTTTACTTGTGGTTAATTAATGAAGAAAGACAGACTGCTTCATTATTCAGAGCTGTCTAAATAAAGAATTGAGGTATTACAATTTGGTTCGAGTTGGGAGCGGACGAACCCACAGATCAACATTTGTCGGCAAAAATTACAGGTGAGCAGGAACCTTTTGCACATAATTCCTGCATATTGGATTTTAGTTGATCTGTGTGGACTGTAAATTCCCGATTTACAAATTGAACAATTATTGTAAGGATAAATAACACCTTTATTTTGAAATGTGCTGGTGCTATTTTTGCCACACGTAAAATTGCAAGCACATAGTCTCATTTGAGGGATAGAAAAATAAGTGCCCTAGTTATAAAAATTGATGACTATCAGAGACGTAATATCCACTTTAATAAGTGAATAAAATTTTGACGGTTGTCTCCAATGGGAAGACTAGCTTGCTGTGAGGCGGAAGTCGCAGGTGGAGCCTTCTTCAAGTGGAGCACATTTCTGAACATCTAAATATTTATAAGACAATCACTTGTAACTGTTAAATGACAAAATAAGGGCACAGGAAAATATTTTTTGTTTTCTTTACCTGTGAGTGGATTTCTGCATGAAGGTGGTTTAACGCTGTCACACGCGTATCCCTTAATAATGAGTGCTACTTGGAGAATTCTGTGTGAAACAGTGTGCCTCTTGCAGAGCAGTGTTTGGTTCTGGGGGTTGGCATAGCCTATGGGAATACTGTATTATAGAATTTAGGGTGACGGCGTGTTCATTAGAATTAAAACAGAACTGTTGATTGGGAGAACCCCCAGCGGTCACACGCATCAAGTTAGTTGATGTAGAATCTTCGTGATCGGATCAACAATTCTGGGCAGAGACCATTCCACCCTGAGACGCCAGTCATATGTGCATACTTATCAATATGTTTGTAAGCGTGCAAGAGTGGAAAATGTGTAAATCTGACTCTTTGGCATCATTACTCTATAGCATTTATGTCAAACTCAGGCCCGCGGGCCAAATCTGGCCCACGGTGTAGGCATGTTTGGACTGCAAGATCATTTTAAATGTTTATTAGAGCTGGCCCACCAGTATATATATATATCGCATGCACCACTAATACTACAGATTGCAGAATGCTTTGCTAGTGTGTTGGCACGCCAATCAAGACCCGCAAGCACCTTCTGTTGACATTCATTAGCAACCTCATGCTACCAGTCACCTTGGGCAAATTTAATCCACCCCTCCCAAAAATGGCCAAATGAAAGACGGAAAACAGGAGCTTTCATGACAGGTGGGAGGAAGATTATCTGTTCATTAATGTAAAGGACAGACTTGTATGACTTGGGTGCGGAGCCAAAGTGGCTGTAACGAAAGAATATAACATAAGAAGACACTATGAAATGACACCAAGACAAGTACAAGGACCTGGACATGAAGCAGAAGCTCCAGAAGGTAGAGGAGATGAAAAGAAGTCTGGTTTCATGGCAGAAAATGTTCACAAAAGCAAAATCACAAAGTGAGGCTGCTGTAAAGGCTAGTTTTATTAAATTAGCCCGGCCCTTTAATGAGGGAGATGTTTTTTATTTGACATTTGATTTCCTATGTGTTTAGAATATTAAGCTTTGCTTGTTTGATTTGATTTGATTTGATTTGATTTATTCTTTCAAACATGCAGAACAATGACATCAACACACACATAATTACACAAATCCAACCAATGCTAATCCAGAATCAGTTTGCTTATACCTAGTACATGTTTTAATGGAGTAGTATGTATGAAAAAGTTTTTCATTATATATCTGGAGAGAAGGGAAAACATGCTCAGTTTTATTCAATATTTCAAAAAATATAGAGTCTGGCCTGCCACTTTGTCCAAGTTTTTAATTTTGGCCCACTGTGTATTTGAGTTTGACACCCCTGCTCTATAGGGTTTTGTTTAAATGGTTGAATACGGTTCCTAAAGATGAGCAGGATAATGCAAAAGACCGGTTTATTGCATGAGTCCTGCAGATGCAAAATAAAGGGATGTTTGGTGATAGTGACAGTCCTACCCCACAAGGGGATGCAATAGGACTATTTTTGAAGCAAGCCTCTCTTGCTGCTGTGAAAGTTAGACAGGACGTCAGCTCTACAGCCATATGCACAGCAGCAACCCTTTGTTCATCAGCCGACCATGCCACCTTATCAGTGGGATTCTGCTCCCATGTCCTGTGGACCTCAGTACTGTGGCAGGCCACGAGGAAGAAGTCAAGGACCTTGGACTCTCAGAAGAGTTCCGCCAAAAGATGTCAGGTGCTGGATTTGTAACAAAAGAGGACATTGGTCACATTAATGTCCCTTTTCATGTCACTTTGTTACAATATGTTGATGACCTTTTGTTAGCGGCTCCTGACTCAGAAACACTAAAAAAAATCACAAAAAACTGATATTCTCTCACATTCTAAGCCCACCATTGTTAAGACCATGATGCAGTTCTTAGGGCTTATTAATTACAGCAAGAATTTTGTGCCCGATTTCACCGGCCTTGTGGCACTTCTCCGTGCCATGCTCACAGAGGCGGGCTACAAGAACTATGGTTCTACTCTGTTGTGGACTCCACAAGCAGAGGAGGCTTTTGTTGCCATTAAACAGGCTTTGGCACACGCATGTGCTTTGCATGCACCTGACTACTCACAGCCTTTTCATTTGGATGTTGATGAAAAGGGCGGCTCTGTGAATGCCGTCCTATTTCAAAAGGGGGAGGGGAGTAGAGGACACAACCGATAGTGTTGATGTACTACAGCTCTAAGTTGAACAATGTTGAAAAGGGACATCCAACTTGTGTTAGACATGTCACTGCAATTGGTCAAGCGATACTGAAAACCTCACATATCACAATGGGTTATCAAACTGTTGTTCACACCACACATGGTGTCCGGGCATTTCTGGATTCCAAAGCGTTTACATTGTCTGCACATTGGACCCAGAACCTACCAGGCTCACATACAGTTTACAAGTGAGGGAACAAACATGGCTACAGAGATGGTCACTGAGCAAGATCATGATTGCGTGAGCAAAACAGACAGAGATGAGACTGCATGAGAACTTCTATAAGGAGCCTCTACCTGAAGCAGAGGTAACACTGCACTGTGATGGTCAGTCATCAGACTGCCACTGGCAGTCTAGTTGCTTCATATGCTGTGGTGGAGGACACAACAGCTGGTTTAAGAATACTGCAAGCCGATGTGATCCCACAAACAAATTCAGCCCAGATGGCTGAGCTGATTGCTCTGAAAGAGGCGTGTCGGCTGTCAAAAGGCAGAGTTGTAAATATCGACACAGATTCTGCGTATGCGGTACAGGCAGTGCATGTAGACTTGTGCCACTGGAGAAGAAAAGGTTTTGTGACTTCAACTGGCTATCCGGTAAAACACTTGCAGCAGTTAATGGAATTAGATCAAGCGTTGTTGCTACCAAAGCAGGTGGCAATTATTAAGTGCAAGGGACAACAGAAAATCAGATAAACAGGTAATAGTGCAGCTGATTTGGCTGCCAAGGATGTCAGGTAGCTCAGAGAGCTATGAAAGGGATCCAAGACCTAATGGGTCAGAGATTTGGAAGCTCGGTACAGGACAGGATCCAGACCTAAGGGGAGTTTAAGGAGCCTAGTACATGTACTCAGGATCCAGGAGGTCCAGCTCAGGGAGCAAAATAGATGAATCAAGACCCTGCAAAACAGGGTCATGTTCATGAGACAGAGTTGAGCTTGCAAACTTTTAAGGAAATACAGAATAAAGCTGCTCCTACTGAAAAGCAGGCGTGGCTAGGCAAAGGGGCATCTAAGGATCAGACAGGACTGTGGAGAAACCACGAAGGTAAAATATTGGCCCCGGTGGGACTACATAGTTTGCTGTGTCAAGAGGCGCACAGTAGAGGTGTTACAGCACACTGTAAGTAGTGTGCTTTCCTTTTCTTTTTTTACGGACTCAAAAGAAACTGCAGGACTCAGACTCAGGCTTGACAAGGTAACAGAATGTTTAATGTGCAGATAAGGGGTGTGACAGAGCTGACTTCATCCGTCGGTCGCGGGGCAGCTGGGAGCAATGAGTAGACTAGACTGCTGGTGCAGCAACCCGGGGTTGGTGGTTAGAATTGGATGCGGTGTGCTAGAGGAGGGCAGAAGGAGAGAACATGAGAAAGTGGAACAGGTATGGTGAGGTATGTAGCTAATTCTGGTGGATTACAGGGGACCTGATAGCTGACTGCGTCGAAGCATGGCCGGTGAACGCCGCAGGCTGAAGAAGCAGTCCAGAGTAGCAGGAAAAAGCACAGGACAAAGTTGGTCTGACGAGCTGGTCCAAAGTAGTGCAAAGAGGGAGATGACGTGAAGGACACTGAGAGGGAAAATCCAGGTGTGAGCAGGTATCCTCGCAGGGCTGAAAACAGGCAGTCGTTACCGGGGAGATGACACACCAACGACAGCGAGGACACACCAACGCTCTCCCTAAGTACTGCTCTGATGATTGCGAGCAGGTGTACCTCGTCGCCTGGGCTGCACTCCCACCTGTACAGGGGTGGTGCTGCGTTACCTGACGAGGTGCTGGGGGTGGCCATAGCCGTGGACGTAACAAGAGGACACTGTGTGAGCTCCAAGATTAATAGTCTGATCTCTCAAAATTGGTGGTATCCTCATTTGAGGGATATCACTAAGTACTTTGTTGCAACATGTGAGACATGTAATCAGTTCAACCCCAGAGCTGCGCTGAAGGCGGAGCTAGGGGGATTTCCAGTTCCAGATGCTCCCTGGAAAGAGATTGTCATTGAATTCATAGATATGGGAGCTGATAAAAGAGTTGAAGGAAAACAATATTTACTTGTCTGTGTGGATCCGTTTTCCAAATGGGTAGAGGCTGTATCCACGAAAATTAGAGACAGGTAAAGAGCTAATTAAGTGGCTCACTAGGGAAGTGATCCCTGATTTGGGGTACCTGAGACTATCAGATTTGATAATGGAACACACTTCTCAAACAATGATCTACGTCTGGTTGAGCAGATGTTTTCGGATCAAACATAAGTTTGGGGCTGTCTATCATGCAGCCTCTCAAGGGCTTGTCGAGTGTGCAAACAGATCTATAAAAGAAGGGCTCGTGAAAGTCTGCGCAGACACTAACTTAACCTGGGTTGAAGCTCTACCTATTGTATTGTTCAACTTCAGGTCCACTCGGAATGCGACGCTTAATGTAATCCTGACAGGGAGAAAGGTGCCCTGTTCTTTAACTGTTATGCCTAAAGATTCAACACCTCTTCTTTTGCAGCATGCTGACATGAGTGACTATGTCAGACGATTAAACAACACTTGAACATGTTATTGAAATCCCGCCAGGGACCAACCTGAGGAACCAACACCAGTTGCAGTGGACAGCTGGGTCTATCGAAAGGTGCATAAACTTCACTGGTCAGAACCACGTTGGAAAGGACTCTACAGGGTAGCAGAAGCTACCACACACTGTATTAAACTGTGGCTCACTGAGAACAAGCTAAGTAGCTTGATCCATAAGACACATTGCTCTCCAGCTGAGGATCCAACTGGACGGACAGTGAATGAGGTCAGGGATGATTTAAGAACCTCATTACCTGAGTCAATATACAATCCTGTAGAACCAGAGCCACAGTTAGAAGAGGACCTACACTAGTGTAATATCAATCAGAGAACAAAAACATTGACAGGGACAGCAGACAAAATGCTTAGTCTGGCAAGTTTAGGCAGTCATCCTGGCATGGTTCTCTGTGTTCTGGGCCTTGTTAGCCTAGTTATAGTGGTGCCCATATTGTGGTGGGAAACAAGTTCCCACATACACCGTGAGAAAAGAGCTAATGTCCTGATTCCACCCGAGTTGGTTTTTAATTTGGGTAAAACTTCCACTTTAAGGGTAGATGCATGTGACATTCTTGATTGCTCTGGGCGGCTTCAGCAAGAGCAATTTTAAGACAGTTTGATAAATATATTTGTATACTGTCCTATGTCCAGTTTCATATGCAATCATTATTTCGTTCTAAGCTCTGTGTGTATTATGTCCATTTTAATGTTCAGCGTCTTACTAATCTTACCAGAGATTTAGTTGTTGGGTTTCAGGAGCAACTGGCAGCCACTT
>NW_018128284.1:603249-626042 GCF_001952655.1 Monopterus albus
ACTGCTCCTGATGGCTCCATTGCTAGGGCCCTGACAGGGTTAAAAATCTTATCAGAAGAGATGGCTGAACATTCGGGAATTCAAAATTACATAGATGATTGGTTTGATAAAATTTTTGGCAAGAAGAAAAATTTTGTGGTTTCTTTGCTTACATCTTTTGTGGATGCGGCTGCATCCCCTGCATTAGGCATCTTTGTCTAAAGTGTATCATCACCACCATTGATAATAGATACCCATTGACTCCTGCCTCTGAGACGGTTCAATACCAATATCCATGGGAAACTATGCCCATGATCTCACTCACTGAGCGTGGTGAAGTCTTCCGGTTCTTTTTACCATGCTAACTCTGAGAGACGAGGCAGTCCAAGTAGCTTCAATACAGTGCTGATTTATTCAGTGAACACAGGTAAAAATTAACATTACACGCTCAGGTATCTTGCACCCCCCAACCTGCATGCAGGCAGCTTGTTAGGTTATTTTTTAGTTAGATAGATATTCAGAGATTTGTTGTCTAGGAATGTTTAGTGCAGACAGGGTGACTAGCTTAGGCTGTTAACTATTCAGCCTGCAGGGCAGACTGCAGGCACGTCAAGGTTACAGGAAAACTGCTGTTAGTGTCAACTGTAATGCTAGTCTTAATATTTGTCTTAATGTGTAAGGTTATGTCCAATTGTTTTAGATACACACCACGAAAACAACAGTCACGCACCTTGACTTTTCCTCATGTTTTGGCTAAACGTTATAGCAGCTGCAAGGCTTGCTTATCGGGTGACGTCACGGTTCGACAGCCCAGAAAGGATTAATATTGTATAGCAATGCTTGGGTCGGGGTCTTTTGGGTTTCCGGGCTGCTTTGGCAGCCTGGGGGTTGGAAGATCTCTGGACTGGAAGTGTGAATTCTTGCCTGTGACTCTTTGAATAAACCAGCACGGTTATATTTTTTATATACTCAAGTGGTCTGAGTCGTCCCTCGGAGTTCCTGGTTTGAAAGAACCGGATGAGGCTTTATAATGGTGCCAGCTTTGCAGCTGGCCCTAGCAGTAGTCAAAACATGAGGTAAATCAATGTGTGTGTGTCTGTGTAGCTAAAAACATTCTCACACGACCTCTAGTGACATGTCATGACATTAAACATAAGAAAATATTATGGCTAAGGCTACAGTTATACACATCATAATAATAATATTAAACATCCTGTCTGCTGACAGTCATCAACTTTTCTATCTAGTTATCCTTGACCAGATGCACCCTGTAAAAACTCATGAGCATGACTAAGCATTTGACAGCCTAGCCGAAAACTTATAAATGTATTAGGCTCTGTGTGGCCAGGGACTCCACTTTCCAGCAGCCTGTGTGTGTGTCTCTGGAAGGGGGAGAAACCTGGGTCGTGTTTGTAATTTTTACTTGTGGTTAAAATAAATCAGCACATTCAGAGCTGTCCAATTAAAGAACTGGGGTATTACAGTGGAAATAATACAGTGAGTTAAAAGAGGAAACCCAGGCTGATATTTGTTTTTTTTTTTAAAGAACATTTTTTGCTAGAAAAATCATCTTAATAAACTTGCCATTCTCATCTTTCTTTGCCTCTACACCACTTGTGTCCTGCTTGAATCTTATAGGCTCTAGTTACTTTTCACAACTTTAGTTCCTTTTGGTTACCTGTCATAACTGTATTTTCCTTTAGTTACTTTTCACACCTTTTTTTTTCTTCGCTTATACTGTATATATTAAAACTGAATTGATGACTGCAAATTCTGCTGAGTTGAAACTTTGGAACCTTATGCTGTAACTTTTGTGGAGACATGAAATCTATACCTTCAAGTAACCAGATGGCCTATTTTACATTTTAACACAGACTTGCTGGCTTAATTTACGTCTACACACAGACCTGTTGGCCGGTTTTGCATCTTCACATAGGCCCGCTTAGCATATTCCAAGTTCTGCTTTGTCATGAAGTATCTTGCAGAGACAGGGGGCCTACAACCTGAGATGACCACCTGGCCCATTTAGCATATTGACAAGAGCTGCTTTTGTCCTGTAATAGCCTATACAGATAGGAGGTCTAACATGCTTTTACTGTACAGGGCAAGTGCTGGGTTAGTGCTTTTTAAATGAGCTTAGAAAGAGACTTTAAGGCTTGGTTTTTTCCTCCTGCTTCCTCTCATTAGGTGGATTAATCCCACTATTGCACAACGTTGGGTATCTCTTGTTCTTGAAAGACACACACATACCCGACTACATAAAACTCAAATACACAAACATTTGTGTTCTTGAATACTTGAACAGTAAACACACAAAACTACAAAATCTAGTAATTAGGCTAATGGTAAACTGCTGTATGTCTTGATTAGCTTGTGGCAGTGTGTGCACACTTTAGCCTTTAATAAAAAGGATTATGCTCTTATTGAACATTGTTTAACTTGAAAGGTTCACAGTGTTTTTAAATGATTTTGATGTTAGAAGTAATTCCTACTGATAAGCTTGGAATAACAGCTACTAATGTGTTAGGTATTTTTTTAGTCAGATAGATATTGGTTAGATACTTGTTGTATTAGAAATGTTTAGTGGAGACAGGATGTCTAGTTTAAACGCTTAGTCATTGTCATGAGATTTTAGCAGGGTGTACGTGGGCAAGGATAACTAGATGATGATTATTATTATTATGATATGTTTAGCCGTAATCTTAATCATAATATCGTCCTAGGCTTAATGTCCGGACATGTCCCTGAATGTCCTGTATGTTCTTAGATACACACCACATAATCAACACTCACACACATTGATTTTCTCCATGTTTTGACTACTGCCACGGTCAGCTGTAAAGCTGGCATATCAGGTGACGCCACGGTTTGACGTGCCTGTGTAGAATGGGGTTAGCCCAAACCAGATATAATGTACAGGCCTGTTTGGTTTGGGGTCTTTTCATTCTTCATCTGCCTGCGCGCAGTATTGGAGGTGGAAGATACCTGGACGTGTAATGTTAATTTTGCCTGTGATCCTTTGAATAAACCAGCACGGTTTTTTGTATCCACTTGGACCGCCTCATCTCTCTGAGTTCCTGGTTAAGAGAACTGGAAAAATAGCTTTCAAATGCGAAGAACATATTCTTATAACTGCGATTCATGCCTACAGTACTCAGTACTCAATTTCCATAAGCAGGGCTAATAGATACTGTATCACATCATAGGCAGACACTGGCAACCAGTTATACATTGTTCACACATCATTGTTCTTTATTACCTAAAGGTTATTATGTTGTGGTTTTTAACAGACACAGACACTTTTAAAAGCTAGACTGTATGTATATAGGCTATGTATCTTATTAAATGGACAGTTTCTGCTTTCAGGGGTGATTACTTGTGATGAATTGATTTCCAGCATTCAAGTATGCCAAGAGAAATCTAAAAACAGGGTGTCATTTACTGACAACATACAAAAAGGATCCATCATAACAATTTTGATCATAACTATGACTGACATTTATGTTTATTATTTACTGCAAAAGAGAGCAACAATGTGTTCCTGTGAATGAAGCCTATAAATCCATTTAATGTGGGATCATTGTCAGCTCTGCATATGAACGGGTGTCAATCAAGTTCTGATCATACAAAGGGGATGTGTTAGTCAGAGCTTGGTCTTGATTGGGTTCATGCTTCAGTCATGTCATTAATATCCTTAGAGAACCCTTAGATGAATATAGGTCAGAGGAGAATGAGAGCAAGAGGATGACTGACACCAAAGATAAAAATCATAAAAAAGATGAGTGAGATAAAAAAAAAATCTCTTTCAACACCACACCTCCAGAACTGGAGTGTGTTTAAGGGCTTCACATAAATAAGAGATGATTGAATCCACAAACCCAGCACTGAGTCACTAGGCAGAATAAAAAATGTAATGTTAGAGAACATGTGGCTGAGGAGGTAGGGTTTTTGTGACAGAGTTGGACAGGGGACAAAGTAACAAACACTGGCACTTTATCTGAACAGTGGCTAATAAAGTCAGCTGTTAAATGGCTATTTAAGTGGTTCTAATGTAGCTGTTAAAAATGCTAATAAGATGACTTAACAAAAGTGTTACCAAAATAGATATTTCACATTTATTTAAACTGCTGTGAATAGGTTGCTTTTCTTAAATTTGCATTTGTACTATTACCACTCAGAGTAATTTGTTCATTATTATTTCGACTACCTATTACTTTTAGCTAACAATTTTTGCTGCCTATTACTTTTAGCTATGGATTTTTACTTCTGCCAGAGGCAAGAGTAATGTTTTTGCTGACTTTTTTCCCCCTCACAGTAACTCAAAAAAAAATATATATATTATGATGAATTTTTTTTGGAGATGTAGAATATGGCCCAGGAAACAATGGCCTGGATTTTGGGGACTTTGTATGAGGGAGCTGGCAGAGTAAAGTCCGCTTGTTGTCCAGATGGACTGACTCGGGCAATTATGTTCTCACATACAGTTCCTCTGGATAATGCCTAGAAAATTTCATGGTTCTAGTGCATGTCTGAAAAGGGCTTATATTAGTTTCTTCTATGTGAGTGTCACAAGAGAGTTTCAAAACCACTCACAATAAACAGCATTTTCAAAAGCAGATAGCTTGTAACCATAGCAGCAGATCTGTAAAATGAAAATATAAAACACACACAAAAGATATGCCAGGTAAGATTAAAAAAAAATAGGTAAGAGCAATAGGAAAGGACAGCTATGCACAAAATTATGTGTGTGAAGATGGGAGAGTCTTTAGGTGGTGATTAAAGAGCACAAACAAAAGCAGCACACATCCTTACAAATAGGCTCAACACCATGTTGGTCTGCTGCCTGAGACCTGAATAATGGTTCAGGTGTGTGTGTGTTCAGTCTGTTGTTATGGGGTTCATTGTTCTAATGAAATACTATGCCTTAAACTAAAATTAACAGGACCTGAGCATCACATGGAGGGATCAAAACATAGCTGAAGAAAGCGGGTAGCAAGACAGTAGAAAAGGAGAAGAAAAACAAAGAAATCTGAAAAGAGATGCAGCACGCTGACCCCTCTGGTTCCCAAATCCAACAGAATCCTTTTCTATGCCTCATACACCCATATAACATTTCCTCCACAATGAGAGAGGAAGACATAATTATCTAGGGGAAGAGAGGTTCAATGAACAGAATATAAAAACATTTCACTCTTAAATAAGGTGTAAATAAATTTGTACACTACAGCTTCAAGTGCTGCAGAGGACAGAATGGCAACCACAGAGACAACAACACAGATCACAAAGAACAGAGAGGTGAGAATAGATACTTGTGACAAATATGGGCATCTGATAGACAGCTTGGTTTGGCTTCCACAAGTGCTAAGCTACAGTGATGGATCTGCTAACACCTTATTGCAGTACAGCATGGCAGGACCCTCTCACTGATCTTCCCCCAACAACTGCTAATCTACAGTATCTATTTCACACAAATAAGACAGATCCGCTGGATGTATCACCTTCCAATCATCCTATCATGGTTAACCGCAGTCTGAAGCCAGGAGAAAGAAAAAAGTATGAGAGAGCAAAAAAGATATTAATTTGATCAGATACTGTATATGGCTGTGAGCAGGTTTGGCCATGCTCAGCAGCTTAACACCCTAAAATATAACATGAGAAGAGCAGAGTTGGTGTGGGTGGAGTGTTTACAAGACAATAACACCAAAGAAAAGGGTAAGTCACATTTGAGATGGCTGCAAACAGGGAAGATGCTACAGAGAAAAGAGATGTTATATAAAGGGAAAACAAAGTCTTTAGAAACATACTGTATCTATGTGCAGTGGTGGACTATAACTGAGGACACTGACTTGGGCAATTTTCTGCTGCTGAAAAGTTACTTTGTCATCATAAATTAAGCTCGATAGGATTTAGAGCATATTGTTATTAACAGACCATCAGATGTCATAACTTACTGATAACAATACCGGCAATGAAATTTGTCCATTTAGTATTTGGTGACTCAGTTGGACTTGAGAAACTAGCGATATCATCACTTATGTGTATATATACTGGAGTGTGATATTCATGTACTGGTTTGAAAGCAAGTATTCATGTACTGGTTTGAAAGCAAGTGTTCTGCTCTACTTCCCAAGGATATGGGCAAGCAGAAACCATCTTCATTAAAAGACCAACTAGCCCTGAGTTCCCAAGCTTTTGCATGAGATTGGCAGCATTTAATTACATTCTCAGGCGATGTCATTTCTTTAAGATAGTAGGGTGCTATTCCACAATGAGCACTGTTCTGAATCTCTTGGGTATCTTGTGTGCTAGATTTAGGATCACCGGCTAAATTGAGTCCAGGAGAAAGGTGCTGATGGGGTGGTGAGAGGAGATTGGGCTGCTATGATACTGAAACCACAAGGGGAATTAAAACACTGTCAGGCCGCAAGCAATAAAACCTATCTAAGATTCACTAGGGGTTTTCTTCACTAGAGCACATATAGAGATATTTATAAGGTATGATTTTAAAGATAGTGCATTTTGAACATGGTTAAAAATGGACTTAAGTATCATCTTAAAGTAACCTTAAATTTTTAGCAAGTATTATATTTACTTGACCATTAAAATCAGGGGGCTCCACTACAATATACACCTGCAACCCCCAATAAGCAAGAAGAAAGATCTTGCAAAAGAGAAGCCTTTATGGAGAAATATTCTTGAATAAGGGCATCTGCTGAGCTTTAATAGTAATATGATGAGATTTGGTGTCTCACAGTTTGTTGCAGCATGTGTATGTAGTATGTGTGAGGCTGTCAGAGCATGGCAGTGTATGTGTGTGTGAGAGTATGTACACAGTGCAAGACTTGGTAGGAAAGTGCTACAGTAGCTCAAGATAGAAGGAACAGAATTGATGCGGTGAACGCGGAAGCAGTTTTGTTCTGTAAAGTCAAAATCCCACTGTGGATATTATCTCTTCATCATGTAAAGACTCATGCTCGATAATATTTAAACGATGTGTTTATACAGTTTATACATAAATAATGCATACTCTACAAACTATTATAAAAAAATGTTTAAGTACAACTCTATAGACCAGACCTGGCATTTTACGGCCCGCAGGCCACATCCAGCCCTTTGGGCGTCCCTGTCCGGCCTGCGTGAGGTCCATCGAATCAGAACATGAATGAAAAAAGTTCACTAAGATCCCCGACCTACCGGGTGAGAGACAGGTGATGTTGGCCAGCTAACCCTCAAAATGTCATCTCACGCCACAAAAAGAAAAGTTGATGCCGAATGCCGCATTTTCAACAAGACATGGACTGGAAAGTATTTGTTTACAGAAGTCAAAGGTAAAGCGATGTGCTTAGTTTGTGGTACACAGGTTGCTGTGTTCAGGGATTACAGTTTGAATCGCCACTATGTGACTAAACACGAGGAGAAATACAAATGGTAAATGGACTGTATTTATATAGTGCTTTTCTCACAGTGTGTTGCACTGGCCAAAGCGCTTTACAGGAGATCATACACCATTCACCCATTTACACACCAATGACGACAGGCTGCCACGCAACGGCGCTAGTCAAGCCACGGGGGACAAATTTGGGGTTCAGTGTCTTGCTCAGGGACACTGAGAAATGCGGGGAGACTGGGAGCCGAACCACCAACTTGCTGGTTAGGAGACAACTACTCTACCTCAAGAGCCACACCCACCCCAAATACAAGAACTTGTCGGATGAAGAGCGCGCAAGAGAGTTGGATGCTTTGCTAGTGAAACTACATAACCAACAAAGACTTTTTACAAAACTTTCCACACCCAGAAATGCAGCTTTCAAGACAAGTTATGTCATATCCCACAAAATCGCCAGAAAAAATAAGCCATTTTCTGACAGAGAGTTTATTAAAGAGTGTTTGTTGGAACCTGCAGCACTAATATGCCTGGAGAAACAGGGCGCATATGAGAACGTGCCCCTCTCCCGACGCACTGCAACGAGGAGGGTTGAGGACATCGCAGGAACTCTTTGGATCTACCTACATATGTGAACAGACATTCTCAGTGATGAAGTTCAACAAATCCAGATTTCAATGCACTTGTTCAAGCCCAAGCCAGACTGGATTTCTCTCACTGAACAAGTAAAATGAACTGAAAATGCATATCTTTACCATACTGCAAAACACCTTTTCAGTGTTATGTGAAGTACAGTAGAAAATAAAATGGAACTGTGATGTAATGTTTGTTTTTGTTTTTACTGTTTATTACTTCTATAGGAGATTTTTCTTCCACACATTTGGAAACCTTTTAATTCTAATTGTTCCATCTGCTGTTTAAGAAGATATTTTATAATCTAGTACTGAAGCTGCATTGCAGATAATGCATTAAAAAAGATCAGGGCTGGGACGGTCTTCCTGTACTTTTGCGAATTTCTGAACACTCTTTGGACAAATGAAGTTTCTGCAAGAGCATGAGGCAGACCAATTTAATGTCAACAGAGAAACGCCATCTGCTTAAAACTCAAATTGCACAGTATGGCTGTTAGTTTCCAGTGAGTGCTAGCAACATTTGGCCAAGCAGTACTTTACATATCTTTTGCTTTACACTTGGTCAACAAACAAATTAATTTGATCTTTTTCAGCCTCTATTTACTGCAATCGAGACCACCTTGATGTGAGCAGAGCACACTCATGGGACTGGTTTCAAAATAGACCAGATATAATGAAACAAAACAGAGCTCCATCCTTTTTGGTGTTGTTACTGTCTATAAACCATATCACCCATCAGTAGAGATGTTATTATGACTTAGTATATCTGTTTAGCCAGTTTGGTGTGTGAGAACACAACATCTACCTTTACCATACTGATGAAGACTGCACACTTGAGCCACTGGGGCAATGCCTGTATACTGCATGTGGGAGAGCCGGGAGGTTAGTGGCCTCTCACTCCAAGTTTAATTACATCGCTGGCCTCAGCAACACTCTTATCTACCTTTTTAATTGCCGTGAAGGCAGCGGGAGGGCCACAGCCTCTGGTCACAATGTTCAATTACTCAACACATTTGTGAAGAGACCACAGTCTGGCTCCTAAAGACCTGTGTCTCTCTGTGGTAGCCCATGGAAATCACAGTTACATGTTATGAACCTCTGTAACTCATTTTACATATTTAAAGCTGCAAAGCTAAAGCTGTCATTGTTCTTGTTGTTTTGCTTGCTTGTTGTTTGCAATCTTATTGTTTTCCTTGACCATACATTCACAAGGTTTCCCCTGAGGGGACTGACTGATGATAATTGTAAACACTGAACTAATATGAAAAACAGTCACTTGCACCATCTGGGTGTTATACTGTATACAGTACCTATAAAAAGTATTCACCCCCTGACAGTCTGGGATACAAAAAAATTTCCATGCACTGAACATCCCCCGGAGTTTAATTAAATCCATCATCAAGAGATGGAAGGAATATGGCACATGTCTAAATCTGCCTGGATCAGGCCGTCCTCACAAAACTGAGTGACCATGCAAGTAGGAGACTAGTGAGAGAGGCCACCAAGACACCTATGACTACTCTGAAGGAGCAGCTGAGAAGGGAGAGACTCTGCATACAACAACTGTTGCCTGGGTTCTTCATCAGTCAAACATTTATGGGAAAGTGGCAAGGAGAAAGTTACTGTTGAAGAAAACGTATATTAAATCTCGACTAGAGTTTGCGAAAAGGCATGCGGGAGAAAGTTCGTTGGTCTGATGAGACCATAATGGTGCCTTTTGGCCATCAGACAAGACACTATGTTTGGCAGACACCAAACACTGCACATCACCACAAACACACTATCCCCACTGTAAAGCATGGTGGTGGCAGCATCATGCTGTAGGGATGCTTCTCGGCAGCTGGTCCTGGAAGGCTTGTAAAAGTAGAGGGTAAATGAATGTGTCAAAATATAGGAAAATCCTGGAAGACAATCTTATTCAGTCTGCAAGAGAACTACTGTCAGGTCTGCTCATCACACCCTGCCTGTTTATGTTGCTCCTGTACGTTCTGTCAGATGCTTTCTTTTTGGTTTCTAGTCCCTGCAAACTCTGGACTGTTAGAGTTTGGACTCTGAGTGAGTGGTGACAGGTGTGATGAAGTTATTCATTTTTCTACAATCTGTTGTGGTTTGTGTCCTGCTTCCTGTTTTGTGCTTTTATTTTTGGTTAAACTTCCTGTCTTATGTCGGCTTACCTGCCCCAGCTTTACCCCGGTTCACAATCACCATTCATGGTTTCCACCAGCTGCTCGTTATCCTCTGGTCTCCTGTCTATATATCCTCCTTCCTTCCCTCAGTCTGGTTGCTGGTTCATTTTGTCTCCACACCTTGTTACCCCTGTCATTCTGTTTGTCACTTTCCAATCACCACACCCTGCCTGTTCGCGTCCGTTGTGGATTTTCAGTTTGTGCTTTCAGGTTTGTTTGAGTTTTTTGTGGTTTTGAGTTCTTTTGCCTTGCTCCCTGACTGAACTATTGTTGTTGCAAGTTTGTCCACCTTCTTTACTTGTGTCAGGTTGAGCCTCGTGTTTTTTGCCCTAGTCCTATGTTACACCCTTTCATTAAAAAGTCTGTTCAAGCAACTCCTTGGCTCTTGTGTCTGCGCTTTGGGTCCTACCTCACCCATAAATCCTAACAACTACAGCTTGGGAAAAAATTTATTTTCCCGATCCTCGTGCAATCTGGCAGAGCTTGAGCAGTTTTGCAAAGAAGAATTGAGTAAAATTGCAGTGTCCAGATGTGCAAGCCTGATTGAGACTTATCCACACAGACTCAGTGCTGTGATTGCAGCCAAAGGTGCATCGACTAAATATTGACTTGAAGGGGCTGAATATTTATGCAATCATTTATTTCACATTACATATTTTTATTAAATTGATATTGCTTTGTAGAAACCTGTTTTCCCTTTGACATTAAAGGGTTGTTTTTTTTGTCAAAAAAGCCAAATTATGATTGATAAAATCAATAAAAGGCTAAAACATCCAAAGGGGTGAATACTTTTTTTTTATAGGCACTGTATATAAAGTGTGATATAAGTTTTAAATACTATCGTGGTTCCAGTTCTTGCTGTCGCAAATGTGATCAACGCAGGCCTTCGGGTGCATTATTCAACACAAACTAAAATTTTGAGGTAGCATAAAAGCATGTGAAGGCAATGCAAAGATCCAAACAGAGGCACACTGATTCAAGTCTGCAGTATGTAGGAAAAACTGAGACAGACATGTCAGCTCAGGGTAAAAATCTATAAACCTGAATAAAATTTTGCCCCGAATTGTGTTATATTTCATGACTCCATTTGAGACATGTTAAGAGCAGAGGTGGCAAGTAACAAAGTACAAATACGTCATTACTGTACTTAAGTAGATTTTTCAGGTATCTTTACTCTACAGGAGCATTTATTTTTCTGACATTTTTACTTTTGCTCCTCCTATTTTAACACAAATATCTGTACTTTCTTCTCCTTAGATTTTCAAATCAGGCTCAGTACTGTTAGCTTTAATACATTTGAAGGGAATAAATGATTATTTTTATTTTGCATTATTGTGCTGTTTTCCTAACATCAAGAAAGAGTTCAACCTAAAAGTGATGGAACAATAACACATAGAAAAGACAATCCCTTGGTGCATCTATCAGTGCATACAGTACAGCACATGACAGATATAAACAAAAGAAAATGATGTAAAAGACATAACAAAAAACAAAAACAAAAAACTAAAAAAAACAGACAGGGAGAGTCAACCTTCTGGAAATATGTCTATTTGTTCTGTGAATTGCATGTCTTCATTAAGAGCTCTTCACTTTGTCTACAGTCCGCTAACTCCTCGCACTTTCACGGAGATTCCACACATGCACGGTTGACTCTTGCTTTACATACAAGTCAGGAGGTTCCCCAACCAGAAGCCCTGGATAAACAGTCAGGTACACCACATGCTGCATGCTCGCTCTCATGCATTCAGATCAGGCAATGAGACAGAGTACAAAGCTGCAAAGTACAGACTGAGGAAAGCCATCACAGCGGCCAAGAGTCAGAAGAGAAGCTGAATGGCTTCTATTCTACTGCTGACTCTGGACAAATGTGGCAAGGCCTGCAGCACATCACAGACTACAGGACCACCACCAGCATCATCAGCTCCACAGACAGCCTGCTGGATGACCTCAACACCTTCTACACCCACTTTGAGACCTCCAGCTACAGCAAAGAGAGGAAGCACGCACACACCGAGACCACCCAATGTCCCACCTCCCCTCCACTAACTGTCTCACCAGGCCAGGTACGTACAGTCCTGTGGAAGATTGACCCCCGCAAAAGCAGCAGGACCAGACAACATCCCTGGGAGGGCTCTCAGGGCATGTGCAAGCAGGCTGGCTGATGTTCTCACCACCATCTTCAACCTTTCCCTCAGCCAGAGCATCGTACCCACCTGCTTTAAGACCAAAACCGTCGTCCCCCTTCCCAAGAAGAGCCCGGTCACCTGCCTGAACAGCATCATCAGCTCCACAGACAGCCTGCTGGATGACCTCAACACCTTCTACACCCACTTTGAGACCTCCAGCTACAGCAAAGAGAGGAAGCACGCACACACCGAGACCACCCAATGTCCCACCTCCCCTCCACTAACTGTCTCACCAGGCCAGGTACGTACAGTCCTGTGGAAGATTGACCCCCGCAAAAGCAGCAGGACCAGACAACATCCCTGGGAGGGCTCTCAGGGCATGTGCAAGCAGGCTGGCTGATGTTCTCACCACCATCTTCAACCTTTCCCTCAGCCAGAGCATCGTACCCACCTGCTTTAAGACCAAAACCGTCGTCCCCCTTCCCAAGAAGAGCCCGGTCACTTGCCTGACTACAGGCCAGTGGCACTCACCCCAATCATTATGAAGTGTTTTGAGAGAGTGATGCTAGCCCACATCCAGAGCAGTATACTGGAACCCCCGGGACCCCCTGCAGTGTTACTACCGGCCCAACAGGGCCACCTCAGACGCCATCGCGGCTGCCCTCCCCTATTTCCTTTCTCACCTGGAAAATGCAGAGGGTGAGCAGTTTCAAATACCTGGGCGTCCACATCAGTGAGGACCTCACTTGGACTCATAACACCACACAGCTGGTCAAGAAGGCCCAACAGCGGCTGTACTTCCTGAGGAGGCTGAGGAGATTTGGCTTGTCACCTAGGATCCTTTGCAACTTCTATAGCTGCATCATCGAGAGTCAGTTGGAAGTGTCTCTGTTAAAGCAAACATGGAGGCTCCCATTTAGAGATGCATACATTTGATGATAGTGGCCAAAACACACATACTGCAGATGCACAGTCAAAAGTTCTTAAAGAGGCATGAGATAAAACCAACACCATGACTTTCAATAAATAAATAAATAAAGCTCCTTCACACAAAATCCAATCACTTCACTCACTGCCACCCTGTACCACGTATATATCCTGCAAGACCCAGGCCCCTATATGAGATGAAAATTGAACTTCTGGTGAAGTAGATGGAAGTTGACATGTACTATTACATACATTTTCTGCAGTATTTTGCCTCAAATATCGCCTTTAAAGCAGTTTTCTCAGGCTGTTTGGCTGTACAGGTTTAGGTTAATTTGGCAGTCCTTGTAACGGAGATGGATTTGGCTGTAGCCTCAAAGGTAGTGCAGCCCCAAAGTAGGATTCTTGGGACAAGGAATGCAAGATTTTCTATATGTAACACTCAAATGTGTTGGTTAATCCACACGATGCTAACCCCCCTCAAAAAAGATCAAATTACCAAATGTCTACTTAAGCTTTTTCAAAAATATGCAGACGGGTTAGTAAAAGTGTTCCTTTTTTGTACTTTATGGAAATAAGCCTGTTTAACATTATTAAGAATTTCTTCATTAATATGAGTAGACTTTTAACTGCCATTGGAGAACCACATTTGCATGCGACTTTCTGTGTACAGTCTAAAGCTATTATAGTAACCCCTGGCCATCCTGAGACCTCTCTCTCCTCTGACTGTCTGTACCTTGTTCAGAAGTGTGGATCTGGATTATTGTCATCAGGAGCCCTGACTCTTGTCCTTGTCTCCCTCCCTTTATTTATTCCTTGTTCATTTCCCTTTGGCATCTCTCTCTCTCTCTCTCTCTCTCTCTGTCTCTGTTGTGGATTTGTGTCCTTCTTCTACATGTGTGAATGATGTGTTTGAGTTTTGCTTCTCATGCAGTTGTCTGTCCTCATGAGGTCTGCTGGAGGCACCAGGAAGTTGGCTCATCCTCCTGGATCATGTTCATTGTCTTTTTCTGTCTTTCCCACTTTTACTCTGTCTCTCTTACATTAAAACCAACATGATGCTGATGACTGCATGATGAATGAGTACAAACAAATACATGGATTCAAACAGAAACACACAAGACACTTTCACCTTATTCCTGGATTTAAGCATGTATCACACATCCTTTTCCAATATGTCCCACTGGGATTCAGTTAATTGTCTCCATGGCAACTCTGTGCTGTCATGTACACCTGCCACGCAGTGAGTCTACACAGCACGCTTCTGGGCTGGAATTCCACCTGTCCACTTTGCTTCTGTTCCAAAAACACACAAGCTGCCGGTCTGACCTGCGGAGCCTCTTGACACACACACATATATTCTTGTGCTAACAGATTTTATGCATGGATAATTGCACATGCATTAACATGCATACATATGATGCACAAACTCACACAGAACTAATAAAACATGAAAACTGAGAGTACACAAAATCACAGCATGTAATCCCTGAATGCCTAGCTGTTTTTTTTTTGTCTCAACCTTTATCCAAACAGGCAAGCCGAGCACACTCCAAGAACACATTTTATTTACAGGAACAGCCTGGGGAGTTGTAGAACCCTTATTCAAGACAATTTCCTAGGTGTGCTCTCTCTTTCACTAAGGATAAGTATAAAGATGTCGTAAGTTGTCAGGAATTGGAGGCTGTTATGCAATTTATATATATTAGCCTAAATGTTGACCTAATAAATGAATGGAAACATAACTGTTATGCCTCTTTCACATTAACCTCATATGAATTGCTCTATGATATAAATTAGCTTTTCCCCCCACTTAGTTTCCAAAATAAAATCTTGAGTCAATTTTTGTGATATTCCATTGTTTCCAACTAACAGCACATACATTTACTTGTAACACAGGACACACACACTTCCCAATAGATCACACCACAGAGGAGAACTGGCTCCTTCCATCTGTTTCAGCAGAGCACAGCATTCCACTTGTTGACCTGTAACCACAAAGCATGCACCTCTATAGTGAGCTGCATTAGAGGCCAAAAAGGTGTCATGGCAGTGCACTCTGCTGATGATGAGGCCAATGTACTAAAGCAAATGAGTCCGCACCCTCTGAATGCTGAGTTAAGCAGTGGAACTAGCTGCCCGCTCATGTGTGAGCTGCAAAGGAGAGCAACTTTGTGCATGCGTATTTCTTCAGGTATAGGGGGTTTACATGTTGCATTATACAGCAATGGCAGTCAGCAAAAGGGGAAAAGAAGGTGACAGTGGATTGCATGCAGTGATAATGTTATGGCAAAGACAACAGTAAAAATAAAAACAATTCCATAAGAGAAGCAAGACAGAAACGGGACAAGAATAAAAAGGTAGGTCTCGTATGCTGCTGAGAAGGAACACAAGAAAAAGCAATCATGAAAACATTTAATCTTATGCTACTCTCGCGGGCCCTCCTGTAGTGCACTTATACAACAGCAGCTTTAGATGCTCTAAATCAATACAATCTGCCAGCTCTTGTTCTTTCTCTATCCCCAATGGCCACACATTATGAAAAACATTACATAAAAGGCAAATATTACTGCTGGGATGCAGTCAGTCACTAAAGGAGAGCATGCACACGCACATAGATTGACGCACACCATGTAATAACCTCAAATTGCACAGTCATTGCCTAGCAAAAACTCCTTGCTCATTTTTGGACAAATACAGCTATTACCACAAACATTCATTGAATTAACTGTTCTCTATGGCTGTACTGTGGCAGTTACTTATCCCTTGTGTGATCAATATTAATCAGAGATGTAAATTATCTCTGCAATTCAAGGCAATTAATTTGTTTTGTTTTCTCTCCCCCCCATTCTCATGCAACTCCAGCCTACCTACTCCCATCCCTTCATTTTTCTTGCCAAAAGGTTTAATTAATTGTAGAGATCAAATCTATAGGGTCGGAGATTTGGTTTCCTGTTGATTTTCTTTTAGCCGTAGCCTCGCCCAAGCCCAGTCATGCTTATAGAGCACCCCAAACCAAAATGGCACTCACTGCAAATATTGACACCCATGGCCACGCCAAATGAAGGCCACCCCAGTGACAGAGGCATCTGTGACTCCAAATGGTGCATGGCAGAGCATGTGAAATAGGAGGGTATGACACTACGGAAAGGAGAGAAAGAATGTAGATACTTGGCCTGAAAACATCTTTCAAGTCTTGTCTTTATTTTTTATCTACTAACATTTTTTTTTAACTATCTACTGAGCAACTTCAGCATGCTGGTGTATTTGTCTGTCTGCCCTGTGCTTGAACCCAGACATGTTCATTTTTTATGATTATTTATTTTTCCTCCCTGGCCCTCTCTCTCTTGGTAAGCTGTGGCCTTGGCCAGTGATTGCTGATGTGCAGAGGGCTGACAACAGAGTTTCTGGAAGCAATGATGAAAAGTCTTAAGCCTTATTATCAGTACATGTCAATTACAGTAAACATGCCACACTGATAGAAGCCCAGCTTAAAATATATCAGCGATGGCCTTACCAGTGCAGACCTATAATCATTATTTTAATCAAAGCTGGTCACTTTTTTTCAAATATTCAAAAACTGGAAATCACATTACATAATATTTAACAAAATATTCAAAAACTGGAAATCACATTACTAGGGGTGGGAGAAAAATTCGGTTCACATAAGAATCATGATTCATATCGTCTACAATTCTGAATCTATTCAAAAATGCTAAAAATGTTTGTAATAATGTTGATGGAATGAAAAAAAGCAGAACTCAGTTGTGAGGTCAGTACAATGCAGCACATGGACAGCATACAAGTGTGCACATGCAAGAGTTGGCTTCATTGGCAACGTTACTTCATCTTCAGAAAAGGAAATAATTTGAGGGCATGTTAATGACTTAATAATGAGCTTTGAAAGACAAGTGCGAGGACTGTGTGAATACTTCGTAGCCCACCACCAACATCATTAAGGTAGCAGAGAACAGAACCTATTAACAAATGAGAGCAGCTCAACAATAGTCACTGCAACACTTCAATCAAACTTGTGGGACAATGAAACAACCTTGTTTCTACAGAGCTATCTGTTCTGGATAATGCTGGCTTTCTCTGGTAGTAACGCTACAAGACAGACACTGTTCTCCACTGCTGCAGACCTAATGTTAACAACAACACACATACTGCTGGGTAGCACTACTTTGTTCTGATACTTATCAGAACCAGTTAGCTTAACTGTCTGTTAAGCTTCATTAACAGCTCAGTGGGCAACAGACAGGAATCAACAGTTTGACACATGGTGCACTGGAATAAAAACCAAAATATAGTACCCTTCTCCTTCTGCTTTTTTTTTAAATGAATCCAGTCATTTCGAATTGAAAATCAAGAATCAATTCTGAATTTAGTCGTGACATCAAGAATCATAATCAAATTGAATCAAATCTTGAGTTTGCCAAAGATTCCCATGCCCAATTGGAGTAAGGAGTCCAATAATAATTTGACAAGAAAACAGAAGAATGGATGCACAGAAAGAAGAGGAATGGAAGCAGGAGTAGGGACTAGATACTGTAGCTTGTTAGGAAAAGGCCAGCAAATGGAAGAAAGTGTGTATTTGTGTTTGTAATGGGGCTGTGTGTGTGTCAGAGGAACAATAACCCAGCCAGGCTTCAGTGATCCAGGCAAGACCAAGCTGCCGTCCATCTCTCAGTCCATATGCACTATTTAAGCAGCATGCACATCTCCTTCAATACTGTATTTTTTTCCTCCCACTGTGTGTTGATGTTCACTCTTGCACATTTGCCCGTCAGAGTTGCTTGAGCGAAAGTGAGATATGAAACAGAAACATAGGTGAGAGAGAGGTGTGTGTGTGTGTGAGAAAGAGAGCGAGAAAGATTTAGTACTGCCAGCATTAGTGCATGATGTGGGTGCATATTGAAGATGTTATTAGTATCACATTTGCAGGCCTTATAAAACTGCCACAGAGCTGGCTGGTTTTCATACATCTTCAGCTGATATGTGTCACACCATCATTTGTGTTGCATTTCCAGCAGCTGCTCAGATGATCATTCAGTGATAGTAAAGTCATTACTCGCAGTTTCATTTCTCTCTCTCATTTAACCTTCCTGTTGTGCCCCGGTCAAAAAGGACCAATTTCATAACTTAATTCTATAATAAATGTGATCCTTTCTCTCTGATTGCAATGGAGCTTCCAGACTCCCTTCACTCTTAGCAGTTAAATGTGTGAAACTGATTACTGCCACAATTCAAAATGATTTTTAGAAGGTTTTTAAATTATTTTCATGTATTATGTACAGACAATCATAATCAAACAAGTGTCTCCATATGGTACTGGGCCAACACGTGCCACAGAACAGCTTCAGTGCATCTTGGCATTTATTCTAAAAGTCTCTGAACTCTACCAACATTCTTCTTTTGATGATGGTGTCTAACATGTTGGTCTTAAACCTCTAACAACTGGGTTGAGAGCTGGTGACTGTGAAGGCCATAGCATATAATTCACATCATTTTTATACTTGTCAAACCATTCAGTGACCCCTTGTGCCCTATGGATGGGGGCATTGCCTGTCTGGAGGAGACCACACATTTACTCAGGTGTTTCCTTCAGTCTGTATAGTACATTGCAAATGAGGGGTTTTCTCATCCACATATCAGTTCTCACAGTAATTCCTTCACTCACAGATAATTTACTTCTCAAGAGTCCCAGTAAACAAAACATTTTATCCACCTACAGTACAACATCAGATCTACTGTGGCTTAGGACAATATACTGTATAAGGCTTCTCCATCTTGCCAACATGTCACTCTGTGTAGCACCACAATGGGAAATTGATTAACTGACTAACTCTGGTTGTAAAGCACTTAATCTCATTGAGGATCCTGGCCCTGATGAGGATTTCCAGTCTGGACTAAGTTCCACATAAAGAGGTTCTTCCTAAGGTAACTAGTGAGATCTCTGGAGATCTCCACAGACAGAGCTCTACACCACAATAAATGTGGAAACCAGCTACAAATACACTATGTTCTTTTACAAGGTACATTATTATTAATAAAACAGTACTGGTTGGTTTTAGCCAGTGACCAAAACATTCACTGGTAGCTTCTTATAAAGTTTAAGATGCTCTATAGACAGTAACTGAACCAATATCTAAAACATTTTCCTTAGAGTCACTATTATTAAAGGGTTGGTTTAACAAAAACTAAACAATTTTTTTTCCACATAGAGATAGTTTTGGTTTTATTTGACCGCCATTATTCTTCTGTGGGATTCAGCTGCAACTTTGATGGTGTTCACACCACAGACACTACAAAAATTACATTTAAAAACAGAGTTTCTAAACTGCTTCTAGAAAAAAAAAGAAAAAAATCAACTACTTGTTATGGTTAACACAGCCGTCCCTGGTAGGCTAGTGTTCCGATTCAGGGCTGTGCCAGGAAGGGCATCCAGCATAAAACACGTGCCAAAAGTCAACATGTGAGTCGTTAGTGTGACAATTCATTGTGGTGAACCCTAAACGGGAAAAGCCGAAAGTGACTTTCACTTGTTATGGTTAACACACAGAACACATTGTCAAAGGTTTTCAATGGGAGTAGAGTATGCCACTCTTTAATAAGGTCTGTGAAATAATCCAGATTAGCAAGGATAGGGTTTGTTTGTTTGGTTTTTTTAGCACTCCCCAACATTTTCACCAGTGGAAAGTTATACCACTTGTCCTGCTCACTATGCAATGTTGTTATACATCCTTACAAACCTTTCCATCCTAGCAGTAGATTTTTTGATTCACTGTGACTTGAACAAACAATTATTAATTTTTTGCTTGTGTAACAGATGAATGTGAAAAGTGAATGTTCTCAAAATATTACAGTGCATATTATTTTATTTTGGGGGGTTAACGCCCACTTTTATTCTTGAGATGTCCACGGGGCTGCTTTCATTTCACTAAAGTTCTTTGTTTCATGCCATATTGTCCAATATTGTCGCACAAATGTATTGACTCAAATGGTTTTGTTGGTCAGGAGTTTTTATTTTCAAGGTCACTGGCCCGTTATGTTGTTTCCTGTTTTTTCGCGGTCCTCCCCAGTTACTGAGGGAAGCTGGGGAGAGGTGAGGCGTATACTCTGTTGTGATTTTAAGTTTTATTTCCATAAAAAAAACAACACACACTTTACTGTTCAGACTGTTATGGCACAGAGTTATAAGCCACTGTTCCCTATTGTATTGTTGCTAAGTGTATGAAAGTCGTTCTTTCCTGTGTGAAATACATCACTTTATTAACGTGATAACTAGCGCTAGTTGCAATGTTTTAGCTAGGTCGAAGCGCACTGAAGGTCTCACATGGAGTCTGTCATCTTTTTCTGTCCTTCAAATGTGCAACAAAGAGACCTGACTTGTAGTGGATGTACTGATTTAATTATGTTTCACACAGGTAATAAGAGTGTTTTATTTGTATTATCATTTTGATTTATTTAGCACATACTCAGTTACTGAGGAAAGCTGAGGAGAGATGTGCAACAGAGAGACCTGACTTGTAGTGGATGTACTGATTTAATTATGTTTCACACAGAATAAGCTCTTCTATGGATGGCAAACCCCTGTATACAATTCATCAGTAAAAACACAACGCAGAAATTTAACTTGATGGCCGCGTAGAGAAGAGACCAGCTACACTTGTTTGTTGGAAATTATATGTGTAGTGTATTCTTCATAACTGGGTCCGTCCATCCATTCCACTTATGCTGAGGAGGGCAGCATGGGGGCACTGGGGCCAATCCCAACTGGCATTGGGTAAGAGTCGGGGAACACTCCGGACAGGTCTATCACAGGACTGACACTTAGAGACAGACAACTACACACACTCACACTCACTCCTACTGGCAATTTTGAGTCACCAATCAGTCAGTCTAAGATGCATGTCTTTGGACTATGGAAGGAAGACGAAGTACCCGGAGTGAACCCACACAGACACAGGGAGAACATGCAAATTCTGCACACAAAGGCACCAGGTTGGCCGAGGCTCAAACCCAGAACCTTCTTGCTGTGAGGTGACAGCACGAATCACTGCATCACCATGCCACCATTTGGGTCCACTTAAGCAATATCAAGAGCCCCCAAAACAAACGTACTCAAATAATGTCAAACAAAACCAAAACTACTAATAGGCTAGGTGAAAAAATACATTTTTGTAAAACTGGGAGCACTGGATTTGGTGAACTCATTGTGATAAAAATGAATCAGGCTCAATGGTTTAAAATTAAAATACATTATAATCTAATTGTCATAGAACGCTTTATGTAGTATGTGCTAGGCCATTTCAGGAACACAAATCTATTAAATATATAACACAGAGAGGGCAATTATTGGGTGGAAAGTTGTGGCATTCACTACAAAAAAACTAAGGTGAGTCCAAATTTATGTTGTAGTTGTCATTATCACTAGAGGCAAAATTGTCAGAAATTTATCTGGAAGTCACATGAACAAAATGAGAATAAGGGTTCTCTTAGTCACTGCCTGACATGTTCTCAGAGTGAACATAATACAGGTAAAAGTAGCCTTGAAAGTTATGGTTGCAAATGATATTAAGACTAAGTAACTTTGCCACAGCTTTACTGAACTGATGGCTGTGTCCTCTATTCAAAAAGGAGCGTTCTCTCACATCCAACTCATCATCCATGGGTTGATCATCTCTGCTTAAGGGAGACATAGCCTTTAAAACTCAATTAATTTCAACAGTAGCCCAAAGGAGTAAAACAAAATAGGTTAGTCACTGCCTTTAAAAAAACAGAAGAGGTGAGGTTATAGTTATTCACTGTCCAGGGTGGAGTCAAGGATTCACTACAGAGAGCTGTGGAAACAAACCATCAGAACAATTTGCCTTTAATAATGTTCTGTGCTCACAATGTTTACTATATATTTTCTTATGATTCTTAAAACTCCCCTACTTGACTACTGAGCTTACTTTAACCTTTTAAGTACAAATTCTAAAATTGAACAGTCATTGTTCATTAGCTCTTGCTCCTGCTAAATAACACACCACTTCACCCTTCGGCTGCTGTAGTAGACTGGCTTAACTCAGTCCTGGAACAAGTGAAAGAAAACGGTTCCACGTGGCCTACTGAGGAATAAAATAATCGAAATCGTAGCAGTGGGAGTTTGTTTTGAGACCAGAGCGCACACACTCAAGAGATAGGTACTGAGGGACAGACACACACAGAGGATGCTAAGACGCTGCTGTGCACTCCCATTGTTGCCGTCCCTGCTGTCATTCCCGTTCAGCGTCACCGGAGCCACCTGCTCACTAGTAGAGGTAGACGACAAGTATTCTCAGACTCAATAAAACCCCACATACTAATCGTTTCACTGAAAATAACCGTGACTAGACAGGAAGGCGATATGCTAACATGAAGCAGCACTGCGGCAGATGGACGCCACACAAACACATCGGACCTCAGTGCGTGTAGCTTTGAAATGGCTTTCTGTTGCCTGGTGAGATGCCAATACGGATGCAAGTCATGCAGCTCCCTTTCAATCCCAGTGCACGTTCACTGGCGTCTTTGGTACATC
>NW_018128284.1:626060-628590 GCF_001952655.1 Monopterus albus
CAGGAGAAGGTAACCATTCACCCAGGCGCACAATGCGCGCAGGGGGATAGAAACGCCGGCATCAGCTCTCTGTGACCTAAAGCTAAACGCCAACCAGGCCACGGAGAAGACATACCCTCTTCCAAGAATAATTTCCAGCCATTAGAGGCACTGTTAAAGAAGCTTCCGTGCGGTTGGAAGAGCTCTGATTTATTAATACTATTCTAAATTCAAGTGGAATCGTGGAAACCCCTATAAGAGAAAGAGAACACCATCGTCGTGCGCGCGCGCGCGTGTGTGGGGGCGGCTGACGTGAGCATGCCAATGTGGTGAGAAGGGCGAGCCAGTATGGAAAAAAGTGTCCGTGCAGGCAATATGCACACGATCTACTGTGTATACGTGAGTGTGTGGGCTTCTTTTGGACACTGCGCAAAGTTACAAGCCTGCCAGCAGGTTTACAGGCCATCGTACAGTCTTCTGTATCTCCCGCTGAGGGTTTCGCCATTCAGGGGGGGTACTACTATCCACCTGTGCTCAACTAATGGATGGTAATTCAACTGCTGAAATGTATTTGTGGATTTGTCTGTGACCGGTACTTCCACTGAGGTTCGCAGATCACACACATATACTGCTTAACTGCCAAATTCAGTCTTGTCAAACAGCCAAGCCTGACGAAAATGTCTGTTTTAATCCTATCAATCTGAAAATCCATTTGTCCGTAAAACTGGACTGCACATAAAAAACAGAAATCTTCAAACAAGGATAACAAGAATTAAATAAATATATAAACCAGCACACTGCAAAGCAATCTAGGGTAGGGTATATATGGCGCAAAGAAATAGTCCAAAGGTGTTTTACAGCCATGTTGGGTTTAACAGATGAAACACGTTACCTGATCGCTGTCAGCAGTAGTTATTTGGTGCGACGGCTATTTCCCGATCGGTTCCTTGGACACAAATTAAGTTTCCCATCCATGGCACGTCTCAGGTGGAGAGGGAGACTATCATTCATTCACCCTCGCTGCTGCGCGGAATCTTCTCCCCACAAATGTTCTCTGCGAGGCATCCCACTTCTGCGTCTCCGAAACAAAAAATAACAAGTGTAAAATATAAAAAAATAAAAAACAAGGAAGAATCGCTAAGGACATGAAATCATAAAGAAGCCATAGATCAAACGAAAGAAGGAAACAGAAGAACGCAAAAAGGCAATTCAAAAAAGATACATTTATATAGTAAAAAAATAAATTTAAATAAATCAAACAAGAAGGGACGTCGTTATTGTAGATGTCCAGTTTAGTTTAATAATAAATCCACGTCAGATAATCTCCACAGTTTTGCGCATAGGCACACTGTATATTCCAAAGCAGCGAAAAGACGCGCTCACAGGCGCCGCAGCAGCAGGGGCTGAGTGGGATAACCAGTTTTTTTTCTACTGATGCCAGACACTCCAAGTCCAAGGAAGCTCCTTATTTGAAGCAGCGGCTGAAATACCGAGGTAAAGGAAAATACACATATATGTGTATTTTAAAAAAACTCCGTTTACTACTCCTATTATCTTCTTCTCTTTCCTGTCAGAGTGTGAAATAGGTCTGTGGCTCTCGGATGCTCAGGCATTTGGGATAAGTATCCACAGGCAGCGGCTCACAGTCGGGGAACTGGCTCCCCTGCAGTGTCTTCACGAGCGAACGACAGAGACGCGCGTCCTCGCTGCCCTCCACTGGTGATCAGTCAGGCGCGTTCACAACCAAATCCCCCCGCTCCCCTGCACTCCCTCCCGTTCTTTCTACCCCCACTACCATCGCCTGTGGTGACGTCAGCAAGCGCAGTTTCCAAAAACAGCAAGTGCACACGCACAGATGTGTTAAAAACAAACTAACAAAAACTTTTATTCTTTAAACAATATATTTGCATATTTTGCATATTAACATGGGCCAAAATTTCACCTTTGTTCACATTGCCTAGGCTTCTTCAGTGATGTCTCTGTATCTCTCAGGTGATGAGCACCTAACTTACAATAAACAGGCTATACCCAAAAGGCAAATCAATACTGACAAATCATTATATCTCAGTGCTATACACCTTATAGTCCCAGAAATATTTTAAAAATTAGAAGAGATTTGACACTTGTTTTCAGCTTTTAGTAAAATTCATGCACTTATCATACTTTAATGCTTTCATGGTTTTAGTACTAGATTTCAAACTTACATCACAGGCATCCCCTATATAGTAAATGATGGGATTACATTTTGGAGCACCTTGCTGCATATATTTGCATATGGATGAATAGAAGCCGTGGGACATTAATCAACTCAAGTGCTTCTTTTGAAGGTGAAGTTACTGTAGTGGTGCAGCTCTTCTAGTGTAGACAGATTATCTAGTAGCCATCCAGAAAATAATCCAGTAATTTCAGTTTACTTACTGTACACTTCTGTAGTTATCAATTTTCAGGCACAGTTAAACTCATTTCTACTCTACCTAATTTCTTTTCAGCCACTAGAGGGCCTACTGAGAATCAAAACAAACTGACATTATAAGCTGCTCCTAACCGCTCT
>NW_018128284.1:628614-632898 GCF_001952655.1 Monopterus albus
CAGTGACAACATAAACTATGAATGCCTGGTTGCAAAAAACTGTGCAAAATACAGCCTCCAGACTGAAGCTATGGGGTTATCAGACTATTTGGCAGTCCAGTAGAATGCTCTGATTACCGCTAATGTGACACAAAAGTCTAATGTTACACAAAGTTCAAATTACTCCCAAATACAAATCATATTAAGCAGGCTGCATGCTCGTTGCAACCCCCCACTCTAGTCAAAAACCCTCGCAATCATGTCACTATGTGCAGGCCTGGTGTGCGGGAGTCATTTTTTGAAATTCTGCACACAAGGGCGCACAGCTCCTCGCTCCTGATTGGCTCTGTAGTATCATGTCACTTCAGTGTCATGATACAGCATGTGCTAGTATGCCAACAAATGGCTTGATTTACCAAACCAATCTGCAGACATATGACAATCTTATCTTATCTTTGAGGTTTAATTGAAATCTCAATTTTCAGCACGTCTGGCTTAGAGGACAAACAGACTATCATCTTGATTCCCAAGCATACGCATGATTCTCCATCACTGCTGAGGGGGAAGTTGATGGGGCAGGTGTGGACCAACACCTATCTGCCTGGATCATTAACTACCTCACAGACAGACCTCAGTTCATGTTGGACGTGGTAGTCTGCAGCATGGGGGCACCCCAGAGGCTGGGACTTTCCCCCTTTCTGTTCACCCTCTACAACTTCAAGTACAACTCCCACCACTGTCATCTACAAAAGTTCTCGGACGACACCAATGTGTATCTGGTGGGGAACGAGTGGGAATATAGGGGGGTTGTTACTGACTTTGTGGAGTGGTGTGAGAAAAATCACCTGGTCCTGAACACCAGCAAGACAAAAGAGATGGTGATTGACCTCCGGCAGAAATCACGACCACTCACGCCGGTGAGCTTTCACGGCTCAGATATTGAGATTGTGGACACCTTTAAATACCTGGGTGTCCACCTCAACAAAAAAACGGATTGAACCAACAACACAGATGCCCTGTACAGAAAGGGCCAGAGCCAGGGCCACTTGTTGAGGAGACTGAGGCCCTTTGGTTTGTGCAGGGCACTCCTTCGGACATTTTATGATACTATGGTGGCATCTGCAGTTTTTTACGTTATTGTGGGTTGGGCAGGAGGAAGCATGGACAGGGACAGAAAGAGACTTAACAAGCTGGTTAAGAGCGTTGGTTCTGTCCTGGGCTGCCCTCTAGATTCCATTGAGGAGGTGGCAAACAGAAGGATGCTGGTAAAACTAACATCCATCATGCATATCCCCTCCCATCCCCTGCACCACACAGTGGTGGCTCTGAACAGTTCTTTCAGCACAAGACTGTTACATCCCCAGTGCAAGAAGGAGCATTACCGTAGGTCATTCCTCCCCACAGCTATCAGACTGTACAAAACATCACTGCAGTGATAAAATAGGTGAAATTATGAGAAATTGTGCAATATTATGCAAGTATTTTGATTTGTTCTCAGTGACTAATTGTGGGAGGATCATTCTTGTTCTTGATTGTCTATATAGTATATATGAAATACTATATTCTGTTTGGTTTTAGGTACTTTGGAATCTGTTTCTCAAGATGTGTGTGGTGTTTGTTCTTATGGTATTTTGTTGCTGCTCTCTATTGCTGCTGGAACACAGAAATTTCCCCATTGTGCGATCAATAAAGTCCTACCTTGTTACGTTCGTGACCTTGGCTGTCCCCAGAACATCGTCAGCTGGCACGGGTAGTCCCAGCAGCTCCGCTTCCGCACAGGTGGGAGTGCATTCCAGGCGGCGAGGCACACCTGCTCTCAATGATTAGAGTAGTACTTAAGGAAAGCATCGGTGTGTCCTCATCGCCAGATGATCTCTGGTAATCCTGCCGGTAATGTTGCTTTGAACACTTGTCTATGTGAATGAACTGCTTTTCTGTTATTGAGCCTGGCCTTATGTTTTTGCACTATATGCCCTCCTGTTTGTGATTTCTTTTGCACCAGCCTCTCTGGATGCTTGCCCTTCTTGTTTTGTTGTGAAGGGTCACCTTATGTTTGAACTGTGTTTCCCCATAGTGGGTTGGCCTCGACCATTTTTGTCTTTTCTAAGCACATTTGGTGCCGTGACTGTAAACTGTTTCCTCAGTGCTAGAAGACCTGCTTTTATTGCACTAGCTCTGTGGCTCTGGATCTCTGCTGTCAGCTTTTGTCACACCATCCTGCTGCTTGCTCTCCCGTCTGCTGTCAGCCTGATCCTCACCCTCTACTACAGTGGTCCTGCATACCGGACCAGCAATCACCTGTGCCAGTTCCTGCCTCCCTGGACAGCTTCCCATGCCTGCGGCACTATCCTGCCAAGAACCAGCACACTCAGCTGTTCAGGTCCTCAGTATTACTACTGGCGCTAGCTCTAACCTTAGCCTACCGATTACTCACTCTCTCTCATACTCTGCTCTTATTGAGCAGGCTGTGCCTCTCCTTCAACCCCAGGTTACATCACTAGCAGTCCAGTCAACCCAGTGTTCCCAGCTGCCCTGAGATCGGCTGAAAAGACCAGCTCTGTCCACTTCTCATTTCTTTAATTCATTAAAATATATTTACCTTGTCAAGCCTGAATCCGAGTCCTGCATTTCTGAGTCCAAACTAACACAAATATAGGGTTCACCATTACATACCTAACTACCTACCATACTGTAGGTATGTAATGTATGACACCGTAATACACGCCATAAACACAACAACTCCTTTTCCTCCTCATCATCCAGAATTTCTTTCCCTCTACAGTGCTGAAGTGCAGTGGAAATGCCTTGCACTGCCAGTATGAACACATTGACGGGTTGGGGGCCGTGTGCATAGTGACGTATGTAGTGCATCGAATCCATAAATCAATACAAACATAAAATCATGACCATACTACAGTAGGTCACTAGTGTTACCAAAACAATCACATCAACTTTAGATGGCAATGGCTCCAGAAGGAAGAATAACGTAACCTCTTCAGTCTGGTAGTCACTGTGTCCGTTGTGGCTGAGTCTTTGAAATGACTTCGTGTTTCATAAAACACTTATAACTTTCACTAGGTGGCAGGCAAGGTCAGTTTATGGACTGTATTTTGATTACTGTTTAGAAAAGCTGGAAGAGCAGAAGCACGACAACATACTGTCAAGGACGTGGGTAGGATAACAGAGACATCTTGTCCCATTTTCACTTGATTTGTCAATGTGTAAAATTTTTGTTATCCATCTTTGGGTTTTGTAGACTGACCTAATCAAGTTTCGTTTTTATTAAGTTTCATTAATAAACTGTTGATATTGAGGAGCTGCATTTACAGACAAATGCAAAAAAGTCCATATTTGTAAAGACAAAAGCGGATGTATTACTTTCACAAAGCTGATATGCAAATTGCTCCCCATTAAGGTATGCTCACAGTGGAAAAATGAGGATCTGTGCTGGTCGGCGTTGAAAGTCATGTAGAAATGCCTGGGGACACTGTATAAAATGGTGCCACTACAATGCTAATGTTGCTAGCAGTAGATCAACAATGTGACATTTTAGAGGATCAGACTTTTTTTTTTTTACAGTTTTAGCAGCAGCACTTGTGTGCTCTTATTTCATTATCTAAATAAGTCATTATAATAATAATCACCTTTATTTGGCCAAACATGTTGCACACAAGGAATTTGTTTCCAGTACAGAACCGAGGCAACCATCTGGCTGAACTTTCAGCACATCCCCCCTCCACACTATGCACCGCAGACATCTGTGCATCACACAGCATACACAACAATGGCAAGGCATGTGCAAAAGCCATTTTACCACTGTAATGTGAACATAACTTTAGGCTCGTTGATGACAGCAGTGTTTTGTATTTAGAAATATGCCACCTACCTGCTGCAAGGCTTACAAACTTGCATCAGTTCATGGGGTTGAGAGGCATGTATTGCATTATAGACAGATTCATTTTTAATTGTCACCAAAAATTTTTTTTTTTTGCACCTGATCAATTATATTAAATGTCTGAAATGTCAATACAGAATGCCTGCATGTGGTGTTTTTACCCTGCTTAATTTTATTCAAAGAACACTAGTATTTTCCTGGACTGTCAAAAGATCTACCAATGATCATTTTTCCCTCCACATTAAAACCCTTCTAAGCAACTTTCTAAGAACATTTGCTATTTGCCTGAGAGGATTCTGTCGAGAATCAAATTTGTGGCTTCCAAATTGGACTAAATGAAAGCACAAAGCAGATCAAAAGGGAGACTCTCTGTGACTGTGATAATCATGCTCATTTATTAGCATTACAAT
>NW_018128284.1:633275-646709 GCF_001952655.1 Monopterus albus
GCACAGCGAGAGTTAAAGCTGAAGTGCAGGAATCTTTGTGTGTGTGTGTGTGTGTGTGTGTGTGTGAGAGAGAGAGAGAGAGAGAGAGAGAGATGAAAAAATTCTTCTCTTATCACCTTTAATTCACTTATACACTGATACAAATCTCTCTCCAACTTATTATTTCCTGTGAATAATTAAAAGAGGATTCTGATAAGGTTAGTCAAGAATGTCCAGAAGGCATGCAACAGATAATGCTCGAATTTCCATCTCCTTCACAAACTAAGTGTCCAGGATGGTAGGTAAACATCATTCAAACATGACATCCTCACATCTTCATGCATCAACCAGCTTGCAAGACAGCACCCTGGACTAGCAGAAAGGAAGATTTTTCATCAACTACAACAACCTACTTTGTAGCATTCTTGGCAGAGACAGAATAATCATTGTCAGGATTATAAATGTTTCCTTGTGTTGTGCCTTGTGCTGTGCAGTGGGGATGGAGGGCAGGTGCTTCTGTACTGTAGTAAAGCAAACAGATTTTGGTTGTGGTGTAGTAAGTCTGAAATGATTTTTAATATGGTACATTCTTTCATATAGAGAACCTTTAAAAGAGAATATATATTAGATGCATATGAAGTCATATATTACATTGACTACTTCAGTACTGTGCCTGTTATACCCCAGAATTTGGATTTTAATTCTGTCATCTGTGTCTTTTTAGAGAAGCTTGTGCTGGAATGAGAAACATTACTGTGAGGCCTACTGAGATGTTTGTTTACAGGTAGAAATGGATGTCAATACTTGTTACCCTGCTTGGTTAAACAGGTGAATGATTACCTTGTTATTCAAAATAAACTGTGAAAGAAAAGCATTCATCAGCACTGAGACTCAGTAATCATGACTGTAAGGAAGGGATCTATTTGCAGAACTCACTGATCAAACTAACTGACTAAATAACTGTCACTCTGTTTCATTTCTTGTCTTCTCCCCCTGTTTTTTAATACATTCACATTATCTACATTACCCATGGCAGTAGTACTTTCACAGCATGGGAGGTGACCTGCACCTCTGATGACTATGCTTCAGGAAGCAGTTAGGTCAGGCTTTCTATTGTGGGTGCTGTCTACTGGCAAATATATACAAAACTGTTCTCCAGTTAAAATGACTCCATATGTTATTTGAGCTAGCAGATTATTATGACAATCAGTTATTATACCTCTAGCAATCGTAGTAATTATGTATGTTTATGTTTCCAAGATGACAAAAATCCTTAAAACGTCCTGGTGCCATGTACTGTATGTTGTTCTTAATGTTGACAGAGTTGTTGCCATTCCACCTGCCAGTGTACAGTAGGAGTGCTATTTCAGAAGATGCTCCTATGGGTAGCATTAAAAGGAAGTAACAAATGACTATATGGGTTGACTTGTTGTACCATATATTTTAATGCTGCTTTCCTCATTTGTTAATCAGAAAGTATCAACCCAGCTAATATTTTGCTCTTATCATTTAGGAAAGTGTGTTCACAATGAAAATGAGCATTTTTCTTAAAAGCTATTAAGACTTAATGTGTTCATATGAATAGTATTACTATATTTTAGTATATATCCTTAATACTCAAATGAACAGACAAAGCTAACAGGCATGCAGATACCCACAATTCTACTGCTAGGCCCCTAATCAAAACAACTAATTTTCTATTCCCTCCCTCTGTAATTTTAAAATGCCTGCCTTGTCTGAAAATTATATCACCCCTGTTTGATTAATTTTGTCGAGGCTAAATGACTCGTGAACAATGGTGTGTTTGATTTGCTTCTTGCAAATCAGTGAATGTTTTGCGTTTAAACTTGGATTGAAACCATTGTTTTTTCCTGTGTTTACTTACCTAGTATCAGGAATAACTGTGAGCTCCTTTGTTACTTCCTTTTAATACACAACTTCCTAAACATACACAGGCATAAGTATTTTCAAACTGAATTTCATTTGAGTTGTACGCTTTCCTCACAGAACTGTGAACCATCAGCAGTCTGAATGTCCATACCTATTACTTGCCTTTAGGATCTATTCTCTCTTTTTCTGATCCCTGTTTGCAGTAATCACTGAAGTTTGTCAGTGCACCAGCTTCAATCAAAACTTAACAGTCACCATAATGTTTTCACTCTACCTCTTTTCCATTCTCATTTTCCTGAGAAATGATTCTGTAATCTTCATTTCTGTGTTAAAGCATTTTCTCAGCTTGAATTTCAGATCAAGACAGAGCAGCGTTGTGCTTTGGGGATGTTCTGTTGAGGTAAATCCAAGCACAAAAACATCAGACTAAAACATCTCCCATGATGTTACAGAACTTCCTTATGAGCAAAATTAGCTATATGCTTGCACATGTGTGTTCATGTGCAGCAATATACACCAATGCCAACATAAATTTGGGTGTGTATGCATGTGCTTGTATGTGTGTCTAATGCCTAGCCTGCTGAATCCTTGATGGGGGAGGAGCTTGTAAACAAGTCAGTGGTCCATGAAGCTAACTAGAGTTCTTCACTGATCAAATGTGACAATTATGATAGTGTTCCTTGGTACAGAACTCCCTCCTGGCTCCCCAGTCCATTCATTACTCCTTTTTTCTTAATGCCACCATCTCTTTCCATCCTCTAGTATGCTGCCCTTTTCTCTGACATGCAACTGGTACTATATTTTCCAAATTGCCATTTTTAGCTCACTCAAAACAACATTTTTTTCCAGTTTTACCTTCATTTATCCTTTTCATTTTCAGATTGTTCAGTAACTGCATTGTTCTTGAATTCATTTCAAAATACCTGCACCCATCAGGGGTATATCAGAAGCAAATGAGTTTGCAAACACAAAAACAAGTCATTCACACAGATAAAACACCAAAATATGATATTGTAACAAGGGTTCAAATACATAAAATTGGCAGAGGCCATTCTGTCTCTGGACAATATTGTTTAGCACCTTCAAAATATTTAAAAAAGTATAAAAAAGTGCAAAATTATTTTAAAAAGGGTGTAAACCAGCAAATAAGAATCTACAGCCAAGCTAGTGAAAGCAATCTGAGCTACTGTAGATGCTAATATGTAAAATGTTCACCACATTTTTTGCATTTGCGAAAAAATGTGGTGAACATCACTTGAGCCAGAGTCTGATAGGTTTGAAAATGAAAAATATTTGGGGGTGTGGTGTTAGAGAGAAGTGAGCTTACAAAATTTTTGTATCCTTCTCATCTAGTGGCTTGACGCTGTTATCTTACACCTGAATTTCCGATCAAACTATCTGCAGTCAAGTTGCATTGTGGGTAATGTAGGAACCATATTTTCATGTGGAAGATCTCATTGATTCTACTGCATCAGTTTGCCATGCCTATTCCATACTGGATTACTCTTTTAGGGGATCTCTGAAGAGAATACAATGCATTTTATAGGGGACAAGAATGTCCAGAATTCATAGCAATCCTTCCATTGTCAACGTATCTCACTCAGAACCAGAAATATGAACCTCATACAGGGGCTCATGAAAGTCTGTAAGCTCATCTGTTACTTCCTTTTAATACACAGCTTCCTAAACATACACAGGCATAAGTATTTTCAAACTGAATTTCATTTGAGTTGTACGCTTTCCTCACAGAACTGTGAGTGAGATACCTGAAAGTCAGCCTTAAGGGCTCATGAATGTGCAAAATTTCACAGCAATCCATTTGATAATTGGCGAGATATTTCAGTTTGGACCAAAGCAGTGGACCAATCAACATATCAACGTTTGTTATCAGTACTGTCTGATATAATTTATGAAACCAACAGAGACAATGCTGAGTCTTTTCCACAGGTGCATTTGTATTTCCACTGAATCTGCCAAGGTATATAAATCCATATCATTAAACATAGTTCCCAAATATTTGTCTTTTCAGCAATTACATGATGAATGTTGGAATGCTGCCAATGTCTTTCAGTGAAGTGATTTATCTTTTAGGTTTGAATACATTTACTCTAAACCTAGAAAAGCATCTGTCACATCATATTCTTACATTATGGATCCATGTTATTGATCTGACTGAGTAAGAAGAGGCATTCTTCAGCAAAATTCAGCATTCAGCAGCAAAATTTACACAGTGCAATATTCACTTCAACAGTGAAATGACACCACCCTGCAGTCAGGCAGTAGAAGTACAATGGATTCAGATGATTACAGGTATAATGCGTCTACAACTTCATTTTATAGCACTATCTGTAACTTTTTACTTTGCCATGCCTATTAATCTCGGTCTACGCTCATTTTCCTCATCTTTTTTCAGATCCTGCAGGGTTTGCTGCACACAATGGTGAGATAGCAATGTCAAGCATATCATGGAGCACCAAGGCTCCGTTCTCTTCGTGCTATAAATCACGCACATACAGGGTTATATGTAGTTAGTGATGCATTTTCACATACCCACACGCAATCATCCTTATAGCTTCAGCTTTGCTGTTAAATTTGAATATTATCTTAAGGACAAAATACTTCATCTGACAGAGACAGATCACAACTGACTGTGGTCCCCTTTGGTCTACCTATAGTATAACCTCTCTGTGGTCATCTCAGTCCATCTATCCTTTTAATTGTAGTGGTTAAAACAAATATAGTTATAGTTAATATGTAATAGAGTACAATAGGAGTGTATAGATTACATACATATATATTACATGTGCAGTAGTTAATAGTAATAGATCACAGTATGAGTCAGATGCTTGCCTTGCTTCTGCAAGCTCTGCCCTTTACTTTGTAAATTGTTGTAAACTATGAGAGGTGCTTGTGTGGTGGAGCAGGAACACCATGGAGATGGGTCATTATGACCTGGAAATCATGTCCTGTTTTGGATATGGATAACTTACTGGATGTTAGTACTGACAGGAAATGGAGAATTTGGCATGAACAGGAGACAAACAGGATGAATAATGAATACTGTGAGGAGATAAAAACTCTTGTTAGGAAGGAGTCATGGGGTCTGAAATGAAAAGCGCATCTCCAGTAATGGTGCTTGGAAAGAAAAACCTGTTGTTGGCAGAAGAAATTTAGAAATTTTCACAGAAATGGAACAAGATAACGTAGAAATTGTCATCACCATGGCCACCAGAGGGGATGTTTGACATGAGACAGTGTGCTGAAATGGAAGTTCTGATAAAGAATTATAGGGTTAAAGATAAGTCTGCAAAGTGTGTTCGCAAACGCGAAGGAGAACGTACTGTTTTTCAATTATTTGCCAATCATGCCAAAATGATGGGCGAGAAGACAGCCCAGTATGTCAAAAAAACAGTTGGAACAAAAAAAGAAAGCTGTTCGGGACAAAGAACAGCCTCCTCCGTATGCTGCTCAGATATCTGTGTGACAGTTAAAGTTCATAAGCGACTATGTAATGAAATCTGCTAAAAAAAGATCAGTTTATCCAGTGGCTGAACTGGCAAAGGCTGCCAGGCCTGAGGAGCAGGAAGTAGATGATCAAGCTAGGGGATTTGCCTGAAATGTATTTGAAAGTAATAAATCTTTCAGGTTGAAATCCCAGATGTATAAGTGGGATTCATGATCGGGTTGTGAAACTTTTGCAAGATGCTGAAACTAATAAAGACTATGAGTGCGGTGAAGTGGATGAGCAGGAGGATGAGACAAAAGAGGTTGGAGCAGACAGTCGGGGAGAGAGTAGAGAGCAGTCCATCTTACAGGTGGAGTACTCTGATCTGCCTGACCCTGGCCTGGTATCTACCCCCAGACTAATGGCAAAAGCTCAGGTGAGATGTGACCAAGGGGGAGCTAAACCTAAACTGCCCCAGTCCATACTGAAACATCTGATGTCACACCAATCTGAGAGGGTGAATCCCTTCTCTGGTGAGAAAAAGGGGACAGTAGATCATGCTGTGTTTGATCTTGGGAGTGAAGTGGTGGAAAAGCATGGAAAAATGGATGGAATGATTACACTCAATGTCAGCAGAAAACCAGCAGTAGTTAATAGTAATAGATCACAGTATGAGTCAGATGCTTGCCTTGCTCCTGCAAGCTCTGCCCTTTACTTTGTAAATTGTTGTAAACTATGAGAGGTGCTTGTGTGGTGGAGCAGGAACACCATGGAGATGGGTCATTATGACCTGGAAATCATGTCCTGTTTTGGATATGGATAACTTACTGGATGTTAGTACTGACAGGAAATGGAGAATTTGGCATGAACAGGAGACAAACAGGATGAATAATGAATACTGTGAGGAGATAAAAACTCTTGTTAGGAAGGAGTCATGGGGTCTGAAATGAAAAGCGCATCTCCAGTAATGGTGCTTGGAAAGAAAAACCTGTTGTTGGCAGAAGAAATTTAGAAATTTTCACAGAAATGGAACAAGATAACGTAGAAATTGTCATCACCATGGCCACCAGAGGGGATGTTTGACATGAGACAGTGTGCTGAAATGGAAGTTCTGATAAAGAATTATAGGGTTAAAGATAAGTCTGCAAAGTGTGTTCGCAAACGCGAAGGAGAACGTACTGTTTTTCAATTATTTGCCAATCATGCCAAAATGATGGGCGAGAAGACAGCCCAGTATGTCAAAAAAACAGTTGGAACAAAAAAAGAAAGCTGTTCGGGACAAAGAACAGCCTCCTCCGTATGCTGCTCAGATATCTGTGTGACAGTTAAAGTTCATAAGCGACTATGTAATGAAATCTGCTAAAAAAAGATCAGTTTATCCAGTGGCTGAACTGGCAAAGGCTGCCAGGCCTGAGGAGCAGGAAGTAGATGATCAAGCTAGGGGATTTGCCTGAAATGTATTTGAAAGTAATAAATCTTTCAGGTTGAAATCCCAGATGTATAAGTGGGATTCATGATCGGGTTGTGAAACTTTTGCAAGATGCTGAAACTAATAAAGACTATGAGTGCGGTGAAGTGGATGAGCAGGAGGATGAGACAAAAGAGGTTGGAGCAGACAGTCGGGGAGAGAGTAGAGAGCAGTCCATCTTACAGGTGGAGTACTCTGATCTGCCTGACCCTGGCCTGGTATCTACCCCCAGACTAATGGCAAAAGCTCAGGTGAGATGTGACCAAGGGGGAGCTAAACCTAAACTGCCCCAGTCCATACTGAAACATCTGATGTCACACCAATCTGAGAGGGTGAATCCCTTCTCTGGTGAGAAAAAGGGGACAGTAGATCATGCTGTGTTTGATCTTGGGAGTGAAGTGGTGGAAAAGCATGGAAAAATGGATGGAATGATTACACTCAATGTCAGCAGAAAACCAGTGTGTTCAACTGTGATTGAAGAAGTGTCAGAATACCCACTTTTGTTAAAAGTGGCACGCCTTTAATATGTGCCTTGGCCTACAATGGACATGGAGGGACTGGTGCAGCAACTTCCATGCCTTCATAATGGTGCCAGTAAGTAGATATCTGCCTTTGAGGAAGAGACTATTCCCATAATTTTGGAAATGGGAGACATCAAGGCCTTATTGGGGACTGGGATCTATTATTATTAACTATTAACATGTAATATATATGTATGTAATCTATACATTCTTATTGTACTCTATTACATAGTAACTATAACTATATTTGTTTTAACCACTACATAATCTCTCCCCTCTTTGTAGACATCTATTACCTTTTCCTGGCCTTCTTCTCATATATCTCTCCTGGTCCGTCCATCTAATCTCTCTGCGTGTTCTGTTCATTCCATCTTTCCAGCCCCCTTCCCATACATTTAAGAGCATCTGAAGCCCACAGCAGACCACTTTTTGTTGCCCCATCCATCAAAGCTGACTTTAGGCCAAACAGGTCCAAAAAAAAAAATTAAAGAAGCTATAATTTAAGTTTACCTTGCTCTTGGCTGAGCGGGCTCATTTGTGGCATCTCAGCTGGTTCTGCTCCTAAAAGACTGTGAAAGAAAAAAATATTATGTGTGAGCTTCAGCTAACTTCTGATCTGCCCTTCATCCTTAATCATTATGGTTTGCACAGTTTCCCCCATTGATTGTTAAGAATAACCCATAAACATTTTCAGTCCCCATGTTCTGAAAATGTTAAGTAGAATCATGAATTGAGAGTAAAACTGTTTATTTATTTTAACTTCTAAACAAACAGCAAGTTGCATCTTTTACATAATACAATATGTACCCATAAGGCCCAATGCAGTTAAGTGACTAGACTGTAGTAAACCTAGCAAACAATCTTTATTTATGTAGCAACTGCCTAAACAAACATTAAAAAGTGCTGCAAAAAATGAAAAAAAAAACAGATAATAAACATAAAGACACAAATACAGATAAAACTTTAAGATAAGAACCTTATTCAGTACTAGTATCAAATGTCTTAGAGAATAAATAGGTTTTTAATAACGGGCAGAAGGTGATCTGGTTCGGTGCAGATTGAATGGAATAAGGGGACAGTTCCAGTGTAGGAGCTGCTACCACAGATGCCTTTTTAGGGGGCATTTGAATCTCAGCACCTTTAGGAGTATCTAATTTGATGACCTTAATAAGTTCATTATGTACATAAAGACATTTAGAGATATAAACTGGTGCAAGCTTTAAAACTGGACAGGTAAGCTAGTGAACTGATTGTACTGTGTTGGAATAGAAGGGCTCTTTTGTGCATGATTCTTTCCATGTAGGTGAATAAGAGTGTTACCATTAATATCAATATCTTTAATTATTATTCTAGCACAGCATGGAAGAATCAATTCTGATTGATTTGGAGGCACAATCAATTATATAAAATGTCTTCATGTGGAGAAAAAAAGCACATCAAGTGCTTGAATAAACGGCTACTGTGATGAAAGCGGTGACTATTACTTGAGTCCCCCTGAGTGTCCACCTTCACTAACATCCACTACAGTCATTCTGAGCCATTTGGACTGCTTGCTTAATGTTATCCTAGCGAGACCTCAGCATATGCAACACAGGTGGGGAGTGACAGAACAGGGAATGTGAATAAGTGGCAAGGGGTCTGTAAATCTGCTCCACACACTACAGTATATTACACTTATAAACACTGCAAACAGATTTTTGGGCTGTCTAAGCACCAGATGTCTTGTGGAAAAAGGGAGATAATTTAAGTTGTAATGAACACTGTAGAGTGGAACCAGGAACACTTGATAGTGTAATAAAATCAGTGTACATGCAATTTAGTAATTCAGGTAAGTGGACTTACTGTTCACTCACTCTTTAAGCATTAATGAAAACTGACCAAAGCTGATTAAACTGGTTAAACACATCTGCAAATGTTCTCCTTACCAGACATGATGACAGCGTTTATGGCACTAGAAATACGAGGCTTTGTTGTGCTTCATCACCATGAGGTGGGCAGAGAGAGGCAATGAATAAAACCTGGTGCAACAGTAGTGATGATCTTGATCTTGTGCTCTAGGAGATGAGTTAGCGATTTCATGCCAGCAGAAAACACCCATCATCATTAGAGAACTACACTCACTGAAGTATTGCTGCTGTTTCCATCATTTTGACAATACCAAAAGGGAATCAAGATGACAGTGCGATTGCTTGGTCTCCTGGGGAGGACAGAGTTGGACTTCCAAAGGGGGTGATGTTTCAAAAGAAAAAGAACTCTCCCCACAGTGACAAATGTTGAATTCATTGGAGCTGGTGTAGTGCGAAGGAGTTCAGCAATGTTTTGTCTTGGTTAAACTATTCATTAAAGAAGAAACAGGTATGAGGATGAGTGCAAGGCCAATGGGAAGATGGTTGAACAACAAAGCTTGGTTTAGGTTTCATAAAACATTAAATCAATAAGCATCACCCACACATAGTATTACCAGTTATTCTCCTCTATCTGTCTTCTGTGTACTCTTTTGATCACTGTCACTTTTCTGTATTTTACTTTTCCTTCCCTGCTTACTACTCGGTGTTTAGCCTCAAGACAGGTCTTCTATGGGCTCTTAACTAAATGGGATCTTTTCTGAGGCCATTGTTGAGAGCAGGGCCATGGCATAGACAGCACGCTCCAATAAACACAGCAAACACTAAAAGGTAAAGGCTAAGGCCCTTAGTCCCAGTTCTGTGTTCGGTTGTGTGTGAAAGGGGGAAAAGTCTGAAAGAAGAGATAGGAAAGCAGAAGCCATTATCAATAATGTTATACAAGTTGTGCATTTAACTTGTTTTTCAATGCTGCACAAACATAAATTTGCAACTCACTGTGTCTGAGTTACATAAATAGTATAATGAGCAAATGCTGTGCCAGTGGTACATGCACAGTTTGCTCTTGCATGTACTGTTCTTAAAATAAACTTTCATTTTAGTTGAATTTTATCCTCTAACACACCATCCATAATTCATATATGTGGAATCTTTTAATAGCCGGTCTCAAAAGATGCACAGCATGTGCTCAGTGACACAGAAAGAAAACATACTGCACACACTCACTGCAATTCGGACTTAATGTTCAGTGGGTCATGAAATATCTAAAAAAAAAAAAAAATTTTTGTATGGGCAAACATAAATTTGATGAGGATAATACTGTCACAACAAAAGCAGGAGGTTCGTAACCTCACAAACACAAAGAAGAAGGAAACCTGTCCAAACAGCACTGCTCCTTGGCTGCAGTAAAAAATAAATATTTACAATCCACTTTTTGCCTTTGGAAAGCAGCCTTAACCTGAAAGGTTTTAAAAGGCACTTGCTGCCCATTTGTCTTTTGGCTGTTTCTCTTGTTTTAAGGTACTGATTTGAACCTACCACAGCTTCTGTAGGCACAGATGATATACTGACATATGCTGTAGTCAGAGAAGTACATTTAATATTTTCAGTACTGTGAGTGTCATTGGTTAGGTTTCAGTTCATATATAGTGTGAGTATTAATTACAAGTTCATAAAACCAGCAAAAGAATGAGAATGTCAAGTCAACTCAAGTCAAGTCAAGAATCTTTATTGTCATTATGCATAGCACAATGAAATTTTTTCCGGCAGCTCTCGGCTTAAAAGACAAGACATATTATTTACATAACACGCAATTGTATAAGTCGATATAAAAATATGAGCAAATAAAAAGGGATGTATGGGACCTAATCAGGTCAGCAGCATGTTAGCAGCAAGAGTGTAGTAACATTATAAGGTGCAGCTCAGTGCAAATCTCAGTCTTTAGGAAGAGGTGTGAGGTCCAGTGTTCTGTGTCTATCCATAGGGGGGAGGTTGTGTGTGTGACTAGGGGTTAGGGGGGTGACTGATTTCACAGCTCTGGGGAAGAAGCTGTGACTCAGTCTGTTTGTTTTAGTCTTTATATTCCTGTACCTTTTCCTGGAGGGAAGAGGCACAAACAGACTGTTGCCTGGCTGGGTGGGGTCTGCAGAAATCGTCCTGCCTTCATCTGGATCCAGTCAGTGTATAGTGAGTCCAGATCCAGAAGAGGGCTCCCTACGATGCCCTGAGCTGTTTTCACCACCCGGGTCAAGTCCTTTCTGTCCTGTGCAGTGCCGCTCTCCTACCACACTGTCGCACTGAGACAGAGGATGCTCTCTACTGTTGCTCTGTAGAAGTTTGCAAGCAACTGAGAGGAGAGACCAGCGCGTTTCATCTTCCTGAGGAAGAAAACCATTTGCTGGGCTTTCTTCACCAGATAGGATGTGTTCAGAGACCAGGTTAAGTCAGATGTGATGTGGATGCCCAGGAACTTGATGTTATCCACTTGCTCCACCACCTCCCCATGTATGAAAAGAGGAGCATATTTTGTCTTCCTGGACCTCCTATAATCCACAATGACTTCCTTAGTCTTGTTGGTGTTCAGGACAAGATTGTTATCTGAACACCACCTTGTCAGGTGCTGGATCTCCTCTCTATAGTGAGTCTCATCATTGTCTGAGATGAGACCCACTACGGTGGTGTCATCTACGAACTTCACTGCTGTGTTTGTGGGGTGAATGGCATCACAGTCATGGGTAAACAGAGTGAAGAGAACTGGGCTGAGCACACAGCCCTGTGGTGTGCCTGTGTTTAGGTGATGTGCAGCTTCCGATTCTCACCACTTGAGGCCTGTTAGTGAGGAAGTCCTTAATCCAATGACACATCAATGCAGGCATTCCCAGACTGTGCAGTTTCAGTACCAGTTTCTCTGGGATTACAGTATTAAATGCCAAACTGAAATCAACAAATAGCATCCTGACATAAGTGTTAGGATACTCCAGGTGGGACAGGGCTGTGTGTAATGCTATTGAGACAGCATCCTCTGTTGATCGGTTCTCTCTGTAGGCAAACTAATGGCTGTCCAGACCAACAGGGATGACATCCTTGATGTGCTTTAGGATGATCCTCTCAAAGCACTTCATAATTACTGGTGTCAGAGCAACAGGGCGGTAATCATTGAGGCAGGTGACAGCTGATTTCTTGGAATGCACAATGGAGTATGAAATAAACAACAGGTGGGGCTGTTTATTCAGTCAGGTGCCATTAATTCAGTGAAGAAGACTGTACAACAAAATGACCTAATTAGAAAAGTGCCAGTCAAATCTGAAATAGTGGAAAACAATGAGGTGGAGACAACTGTTAACAGACCAGCAAGACAAGACTGTGTCAAGACACAGATCTGGGGCAGGATACAAGAACATTTCTTCAGCATTTAAAGTGCCAAAGAGCACAGTAGTCTACATAATTCTCAAATGGAAGAGATTTGGAACCACCAACAATCTTCCTTCATCCATTTTGAAGTCCTGGCACCGTCAAGTGCATGCAGACCCATGGCCCTACACCAGCGCCGCAGGATTATTACTCCCTTAACAGCTCCCGACTTTGCTGCTGCTTTCTTGGCCTCCGACTTCTATTCATCAGAAGCTCTTAACCCTCCTACATGCCCTGACATCTTTCTCTCTTTGTTTGACTCTATGTGCTCTCAGATTTTGGATTCCATCGCTCCCTCTAGAAGGATGAGAGCTAGAAATACTCCTGACCCATGTTTAAATGACACTACCCGTGCCTTGCAGAAATGCTGCAGACAGGCGGAGCGTAAATAGAGGAAGGATGGCCTGCACGTCTCTCTGGACATTTTAAGGGACAGCTTGGTCAGAAAGCTGTAAAAGATGCTAAAACCCAATATCTATCTAATATTATCTTGAAAAACAGTCACTGTCCCAGAGTTCTTTTCAATACCATCAATTTGATTATGTTGTATTCCGGTTCTTTGTACCATGCTAACTCTGAGAGACGAGGCAGTCCAAGTAGCTAAGCAAAGCAGTTACCATCTGAGTTCGACAAGATGGCGCCAGTGTTGGTGGTTGCTCGTCTGTTGTTCTCATTCTGGCTGATGATTATGGCGTTTTTAATTGTCGGTGTATCAAGGACGGAGTCTCTGCTGGTGTACGATCGCCGGTTCCTTTTGGACCTTCAATCTAAGGGCGGGGATCTATGTGTGCTTGGACGTGACGGACGAGGAACTGTTCCCCCGGTTTTATCGGGGATCCCGGCTTACTTGCTCCGGGCCTCGGCCTTGTTCCCCTGGCG
>NW_018128284.1:648243-648896 GCF_001952655.1 Monopterus albus
ATATTAAGGCCTGGCTGTCATTGAATTGCTTGAAGTTAAATGAGGCTAAAACTGAGGTTATAGTGTTTGGCTAGAATACGTCTGGAGACCCTCTTCCTGTAGACTTAGGCTTTTTGGGGCAGTATGTGCGATTTGGTGGTCACTGATTTAGGTGATAGAATAGACTCGGATTTGAGAATGGGGAGCCAGATAAATGCGGTTGTAAAATCTGGATTTTTCTATTTAAGGCAGTTAGTGAAATTAAAACCCTTTTTGTCGCGGCAGCATTTGGAGACAGTGATCCATGCATTTGTTACATCACACATGGATTACTGTAATGCCCTGTACGCTGGACTTGGTCAATCCGGGATTGCCCGCCTCCAGAGGATCCAGAATGCTGCCGCTCGGTTATTGGTTGGGGGGCGTAAGAAGGATCACATAACGCCAGTACTGGCATCTCTCCACTGGCTTCCGGTGTGTTTTAGGGTTCGTTTTAAGATTCTTTTATTTGTTTACGAATCCTTAAATGGGCTGGCACCATTTTATCTTGTGGAACTTTTGCGTCCGTATAATCCGTCGCGGTGCCTCAGATCAGCAGATCAGCTTCTTCTGGAGGCACCGAGGGCCAGGCAGCAAACTAGGGGGGATAGAGCCTTTGCTGTGGTAGGTCCAAA
>NW_018128284.1:649197-676718 GCF_001952655.1 Monopterus albus
ACCGTCACGTCTCCTGGTGCCAGCTTTGCAGCTGGCCAGAGCAGTAGTCAAAACATGAAGAAAATCAATGTGTGATTGTCTGTTGATTGTGTGGTGTGTATCTCAGACATTCTGACAGGACATCTAGTGACATGTCATGACATTAAGCATAAGAAGATATTATGATTACAATTATGATTAAACACGTCATACAGCAATCAACTTTCTATCTAGTTATCCTTGAACATAAACAGCCTGGAGTCCCCCGTGGGAATGACTAAGCATTTTAACAGCCTAAGCTAGACTAAAACCCAATATTTATTTAATAATATTTTGAATAACAGTCACTCTCCCAGAGTTCTTTTCAATACCATCGGTTCGGTTATTAATCCTGTTGTTGCTCTGGCCACCAAGGGATGGGTTCGAACCTGTACTGAGTTTCAGAATTACTTCATTGACAAAGTTTGGGATATTAGACAAAGTATCCCCAAGTTTCCATTTTCTGTACCATCTGTTTCTCCTGTATTGTATACTCTGGAAACCTTCACGCCGATCTCTCTGCCTCAACTTACAAAATGTGTGTTGCAGTTAAAGTCTGCTTCCTCCCCCCTGGATCCTGCCCCGGCCAGGATAATTAAGGAGGTTATTGACACTATTGGTCCCTCTCTGGTCCCTTTTATAAATTGCTGCCTAAGGCTGGGCACGGCCCCCACCACCCTTAAGCATTGTTAGGTATTTTTTTAGTCAGATAGATATTGGTTAGGTACTTGCTGTATTAGAAATGTCTTTAGTGTAGACAGGATGTCTAGCTCAGGCTGTTAAATGCTTACTCATTTCCATGAGTTACTCCAGGTTGTTTATGTTCAAGGATAACTAGATAGAAAGTGGCTACTGTATGATATGTTTAGCCGTAATCTTAATCATAATATCTTCCTAGGCTTAATGTCCGGACATGTCCCTGAATGTCCTGTATGTTCTTAGATACACACCACTTAATCAACACTCACACACATTGATTGTGATATTTGACAGCGGCTTTAATTTTGATAAGCAGATCAGATCCGTGGTTAAAACCATCTTTTATTACCTGAGACTCTTAACAAAGGTGAAGCCTTTCTTATCACACGCAGATTTAGAAAAAGCTATCCATACTTTCATCACCTCACGGCTGGACTACTGTAAAGCTACTGTCGGAATCTCTCAATCACTTCTTCGGAAGCTTCAGCTGGTTCAGAACACTGTGGCTTGACTGTTGTCAAACACCCCCAGATACGCCCACATCACCCCTGTGCTTCTCTCGCTACACTGGTTGCCAATACAGTCTAGAGTTGGCTTCAAAGTGCTACTATTTGTATTTAAGTCCATGAATGGCCTCGCTCCTCCATACCTGTCAGATCTTCTCTATGTCTATGCTCCGCGCAGAGCTCTGCACTCCTCAGAGCACTGCACTCCTCAGAGCATCTGTCCCTTGTTGTCTCTCGGTCTAGATACAAAAAATGGGGCGATCGTTCTTTTGCCGTGTACGGCCCCAGGCTCTGGAACTCCCTACCACCAGAGCTACGGTCCATAACTGAGCTAGTGGCCTTTAAGTCAACTCTAAAAACCCACCTTTTTAGACAGGCCTTTGGTGCCTAACCCGTTCCAGTCTTAACCCGTCTTTTAACTCTTTGTTTTACGCTGTTTGTGTCCTGATATGGAAGATTTTTACTCCTTCTGTTTTTAAAATTTGTGTTTTATTCTGTTTAGGTCTTCTTGTTTTAGTACTGTTTTTTTATTACCATATTCATGTTCTGTTGTGAAGCACTTTGTGCTCCTTTGGAGTTGTAAAGTGCTATATAAATAAACTTTTATTATTATTATTATCTTCACAGATCTGGCTGCCCAGACAAATTGAGTAATTGGGGACAAAGGCCCTTGGTTAGACAGGTGACCAAGAACCAAAGGGTCATTATGAATGAAGTTCAGAGCTCCTTTTTTGAGATGGGAGAACCTTACAAGAAGACAACCATCAGCACAGCACTCCACCAATCAAGCCTCTATGGTAGACTGGCCAGACAAAAGCCATTCATCACTAAAAGGCACATGACAGCCTGCTGTGGGTTTGCCAAAAGACACCTGAAGGACTCTCAGACCACGAAAAGCAAAATTCTCTGGTTTGATGAAACAAAGATTGAACTATTTCACCACAGTTCCCAAAAACATGTTTGGAGAAAACCAGACAGTGAGCATTACCTCAGTAATACCATCGCTAAAGTCAAACACGGTGGTGGCAGCATGACGCTGTTGGGATGTTTTTTTGCGACTGGGACTGGAAGACTAGTCAGGATAGAGGGAAGGATGGAGGCAGAGGAAAATAGAGCAATTCTGAATAAAAACCTTCTCCAGAGTGCTCAGGATCTCAGGCTAGGGCGAAGGTTTACATTTCAACAAGACAATGGCCAAGAAAACATAGGATTGGCTACAAGAAAACTCAGTGAAAGTCCTGGAGTGGCCCAGCCAGAGTCTGGACCTAGACCCAATAGAGCATTTCTGGAAAGACTTGAAAATTGCTGTGCACCAACACTCCCCATCTAATCTGGTTGACCTTGAATGATTCTGCTAGGAAGAGTGGGATAAATTTCCAAAAGAAAGGTGGCAAGCTTGCAGCTTCGTTCTCAAGAAGACTTGAGACTCTCATTGCTCCCAAAGGTACTTTAATCAAGTACTAAATGAAGGGTCTGAATACTTATGTAAATGGGATATTTCAGTCTTTTAATTTTAATAAATTTACAGAACACTCCAAAAACCTATTTTTACTTTGTCTTTGTGAAGTATTGTGTGAAGAAAAAATATTCTGTAACTGGATCAAGATCAAAAAATAACCCTCAAGAGTGAGACCCTTTTCATTATCAAAATATTAGCTTTAACATCTTTAATTGCACTTGCATGCACATTCACTCTGCCTTTATTAATGATGCACAGATACACAGCACATAATGCATCCCTAAAATAAGACACAGATCCCAACATGGCACACAAGGATGCTTATTGTTAGTTAACACCTCATGCATCGCTGCTTCATTTATGATAAGCTGATGGGACTCCTTTACAGTCAACCATGTCATGACTTCCAAACACCCATACAGTCAGCCAAAGCTAGTTTTTAACTAACGTCAAAAGTTTCTGTATCTTTGACTTGATTAACTTTTTACTGTATTCAGATTTCATTAAATTTTCATGTGTTTTCTTCTATAACAGCAACAAACTGTGTTGTCACATGTTTCTTTTAGTCACATGCATTTTGTTAACATGGTGATGTGTATTTATTAGCCTTGTGGACAACCACCGATGTAGCTGTGGCAACATTTTCATTCAGTGATACAAGGGATGTTCATCAATTTTTAATGCTTTCAAATATCAGAAAACTGAAAAGTAAACATGAATCCTGAATCTTCATCCCTGAGGCACACGTTGTGGTCTACAGCAGTTTTTTTTTTTTTTTTTATACAAGTAATTTTTGGCCAATTTACCTTTATTTTTATCATTTTTATGAGGTTAAGTGGGCTGCGAAGAGGTAGTCAGAAAAGAGGGGAGAGGACCTGTGACCTTGAATTACTCCAAAAATGTATTCTTTTTTGTCTCACTCTCTCTGTGCAAAAGGACGCCACCTCTTTGGCCTGTTTCAAAATTTTAGCTGATGAGCTCATCCATAGCTTGCTGGTCAAAACATCTACTCACAGTTTAAAAAACACTTCATATAAGCTCCACTAGTTGGGGCTAATTTATTGCCCGTAATTTGACTATTAGGTTGAGAAAAGCTAGAAAAGCACTGTATTTAACAGAACGTCAAAGGGGAGGGTAGGATAGCACAGAGACACCACATTTTGTATCACTTTATTTATCAGACAATGTGTAAAATCTTAGTTACCTTTAAAAGCAAACCACTATATACACATCTTCTATTCATGTCTGTAATGGTTAGTTTGATGTCTTACTAAAAGTCCAAACTAAATATGATGTAGCTAACATTTTCTAATGAGAATATTTGCTAATTTACTAATTAATTTAAAGTTAGGTGAGCTGGATGGAAATATCTTTTGTTTTGCATGTACTGTATGTAGCTATAAACCAAAGGACTGGACAAATCAAAAATTTGTTTTAATGATGGTAGAAGATGTAAAGTCAGGGGATTACTGGAGTACTTGCAGTTCATCCTTACAGGAACATAAATGTACCAGATTTCAGTGCAATCCATCCATATAATAGTTGTTGAGACTTTTCACACAAAACCTCAAATGCCAACCTGCAGGTGGTGCTAAAGGAAAAATCACAAAGGTCAGTACCCTGGGAACATTGAATATCTGTACCAAGTTTTGTTTCATTTCATCAAGTAGATTTTGAGATATAACAGGTGGTGCAAGAGGAAATGTGACAGATAACCAACATCAATAATATTAATCCCACAGGGACTATAAATGTCTTTACAAAATTCCATTGCTATCCATCCAGTTATTGAGCCATTTCAGTCTCGACCAAAGTAGTGGACCAACCAGCCATGATTCATAGAACAATGCTGTAAACATGTTTATAAACCAAGGCAGTAAACAAACTCATGTCAAAGAAACCATGTCCTTTGCTTTTCTGTTTCCACTTGCAGTCAATATGGAAACAAGTAACTGCAGCCACCAGTATAGTTTTATGTTGCACAGGTAAGGAAACTGAAAAACACTCTAACTGTGTGTTAGGTATTTTTAGTCAGATAGAAATTGGATAGATACTTTATGTATTAGAAATGTTTAGTGGAGATAGGATGTCTAGTTAGACTGTTAAATGCTTAGTCATGCTTATGAGTTTCTACAGGGTACATCTGGTCAAGGATAACTAGAGAGAAGAGTTGATGACTGTCAGCAGACAGGGTGTTTAATATTATTATTATGACGTGTATAACTGTAGCCTTAGCCATAATAGGTTCTTATGTTTAAGCCACGACATGTTACTAGAGGTCGTGAGAATGTTTTTAGCTACACACCACTTAACCAACAGACACACACATTCACACATTGATTTGCTTCATGTTTTGACTACTGCTATGACCAGCTGCAAAGCTGGTAACAGAGACGTCTCGGTTGACGTTTCTGTGTAGTATGGGGCTAGCCCAACCGAGGGGATATAATGTATAGGCCTGGTGGGTTCAGGGTCTTTCATCTTACATCTGCCTGCGAGCAGTTTGGAGGTGCAAGATACCTGAGTGAGTCCTTTGAATAAATCAGCACTGTTTTGTAGTTACTTGGACTGTCTCGTCTCTCAGAGTTAGCAATGGTAAGAAGAACCAAAAAGGTCCTCCATGTGTGATGATTTTATAAGCAGCATAAGGTCAAAAGTTGCACTTTGCTTTGCTTTTAAGCAGGAAACGTCATTGTATATGTCATGACAAAGTGTAAATAAGAATCTGGATCATATGCAAAAGTTCATATGAAAAAGTGTTATATAATATAAACACTGCATGTATACACATGAACTAACTCTTGTCCAGAGGAATATCCCTGATAATTATCTAACTGCAGTCAGTGATGTCTTGAAGTAGTAATGCTCCTCTGCAGACACAGAAGAGCAAAGGACAAGTTAAACGATAGATATAGCCATGGGTTTGAGACAGTCATCACAGAATGAGTGTCCTTGGGGGATAAAATCACAGCATAAATAAATGAACAGCTATATTAAGAAAAATCAACCTGAAAACTGTTCCCCGCTAATGTTGTAAGAGCTATGGTGTAGTCATTAGCGTCCACACTGAGTGAGACAAAACCTTGAATTCACATCAAAATAAATATTCTGTCCGACTTTAGTAACTTTTGCTTTATCACCAGAAAGAACTGGCAGGAAAGTGTAAGTAGTGTATTTCTACTTTCCACACAAGTTAGTACACCTGGAGTTTAAATGATGCACATCCACAAATCAAATATGTAACTTGCCCTGTATAAACTGTTAGCTGTAGCAGAGAATGTGATGAGACCTCATGCAAATTGTGGACCTTGCTGCAGGTTGTGGCCTTAGTGTGACATAGTGATATGAAAGAGGAACCCCTTTTTTTTAGATTGTCAACCTACACTTTTCAGGAGTATGGGAATCATAGGCACAATTATGTGGCATTTTGTATTTTGAACTACACCACATCACTTTATGAACTGGAATATGAATATGAAAACTAATCATTTCTGACTTTTGATTCATTGATCATGATTGAGATATCACTGTTAATGATTACAAGTATGTGATCAATTAAAGATGTCTGAATGCTAAAAAATAGGCACAATCATGTGTAAGGATGGTTACTGTAGTGTTTTTGGTGGATAAAGACATTGCCATCCTTTACACTGACAGGTCCAAAGATTTGTGGATTGAGCATACTGATGACTGACTGATATTATATTAATAAGAAAGAAAGCTGATTAACTGCTTTAAACAAATTTATGGCTAAATGTGGGAGTACAGCTTGTGTAAATATACACAAAACCACCTAAAACTACACATACATGTACAAGTGTATGTAAATTTCTTCAGTAGTGTGCAGACACATTATTACAAAAATGTTTATGCATCTGGTGTCTGGCATTAGGCATTGATTTCCTCCTCTGTCTACCTGTTTAGCTGGCAGCTTGCTCACTTGGAATCTGGCAAATATGTAATTGATTGTTGGACTAAGAGACACTCCACTGTCCCTCCCTCTCAATGTGGGCAACGGGCCAGCAAAAGGCAGGCGAAGTCTATGTGTATTTATTTGTGAGTGTTACAGAGAAAAATCAGTACAAGCATTTTGGTCTTATTGCATGATATTAATGGATATTTATTGTATGCAATTGGCGCCTATGGGTATTCATGTAATAACAAGTAAGTAGGTGCTCCCATGGTTCAGAATGTATGAGGGTGTTTCAGCATGAGCCACAGGGTCTTGGCTGAGCTAAATGAAGCAGAATGAAACATGTATCTGATGTTGAACTCAGTTGAATCAAGCATCCTACTTATCGCATTGCATCACCACCTCCCTGTACCTGCCAGCCCCTACTTATAACCTCTCCTTTCCCACATGCCACACACTCCTCATTCACCTCTATCCACTCCAGGCTGTCCTTGAAACACTGGACAAGCAGTCCATCAAAGTTTTTTTCCCTCAGTGAGTCTGCCTTCACAAATTACTTAAGTATCTGCCTTTCTCTATCCAGCTACACTCCACACCCTCTTCTCTCCCCTATCTGCAACCTTATTATTTGTTTTCTGTAATCCTCCCTTCCATCCTCACAATAAACACTGAGGTCAGTGCAATGCTAAGTGCTTCCTGGCAATCATCATTGGTTTAGTGGTGGAAGGTATGTGTGTGACTGTGTGTGTGTGTGGACTTGGCAAAGAGAGGGACAGGCAGAGTTCTGTTCAAATACCCTCCTAATCATTTTATCCCTGTTTTACAAAGGCACGTAATCGAGTACAGGCTGGAAGTCCCAAAGTCAAAATGGGACCTCCAAAGGTGGTTGAGAATGACCAAGCTAAGACCCTGTGGGACTTCCAGCTACAAACTGACAAACTGGTAATGGCCAACAAACCGGACATAGGGTGGACAAACAGAAGAAGAAGGCCGTAGTGATAGATGTAGCAATCCCAAGCGATAGCAACTTCAGGAAGAAGGAACATGAGAAGCTCGAGAAATACCAAGGGCAAAAGATGTGGAAGGTGAAGGCACAAGTAGTCCTCATGGTAATAGGAGCACTGGGGGCTGTGATCATAATTTAGTCCTTTTTATCTGTGTGGCTGCAACAATGCTGAACAGCCCTTAGGTGCAAGTTGTGAAAGCAGATTTCTTGAGGACATGTTGCGTGTTCTGATCTCACACTGAAGAGGCTCAGCTTTCTAGTAACAGATCATTTCACCTCCATCTCTCCGTGACATCAGCTCCTGCCTACACGCATCCAGTTGTGGGGGCTGGGTCGCTGCATGGACGTGTCTGGACTCTGATTGCATCTCAGCAGCACACTAGTGTAGGCTTTCACTGCAAACAAAAAGCTAAATTAACTTCAGTGGTCTGTTTTAACTTCAAAATGCCCTTAATGACTGACCGGAGTACTGTCATGGTAATACTGCTGTCTTTTTGCAAGGTAGTCCAGGAATCCAGCAGATAATGTATGAGTTCATACTGTAGGTTTGATGCATGGCAGTAGAAGCATGGGAATGAGAAACCGGCTGATGTAATGATAAAGTTTTGCATTTAAATAAAGTCTGTATTAGTAAAAGAAGGCTTCTTAAATCATGTACTCAGATGATATAAGTGATTTGCCCATATCCCTCTTATTTCACTCTTTTCATCTCCTGACAGTTCCCAAACATTCAAATGGTTTTCCCCTGACATGTGCTAATCACATGTTTCAATAACATCAGCACTTGGATGTAATTGAAAGCATCAAATTTGCTGAAGATAATTTAACATCACCTTCTTCATTACACTCCATAATATGATTCACACACATAAGACCACCTTTCAGACTTGAATCTGCCCCCATCTATGCAAAGATTTTATGACCTAGGTTCCTTTGCAGTGACACATAGATTGTATCGAAGATTTAAAATCAGCACCATTTACTAGACAATAATTTGATGCTTTATACTGTATGTCATAGTAAGCAGATCCAATGCTTGACATCGGCATTGACCATCCTGTCCACCCAGTCCTGTATCCCCCAATGGGCCCACTGGCAATACCCCTCTGGGAGTGAATGGGAGTACCGATGAGTAGATTTATGAGGCCTCATTACCCTTTTATTACAGTAAGTAACAATGAATAATTGTTTGTAATCAGGACATTGGGTTGGTGAGAACAGTATTAGGTTCACCTCATATATCATTGGACAAACACTAGTGGTGGGGACAATGAGGGATGAGGACGATACTGGGGAGAAACCTTGGTAGTAATTGTTTAACCCCCAAGTGAATATGTTCATGTCCAATGGCATGGATGCACAAAGGCCTGGTGCAGAAACTTGTTTGTGCATTCAGATCTATCCCCATTGCTAACACACGCATAGATATGTTGACTCAAATTGCTCTAGCAGAGAACTGTTGGAGGAACAAAATACAATTAACAAAATACAATTAATCATAGCCATGTACTGGTCACCTGGGCAACTGAAAACCAGTCTATTGAGATCAATGGGGAGTGGGCTCCAGTGGCTTGTCTAAATACTCTAATGCAACACAGTGGGCTCTAAATGCTGCTGCTTGATTTTTTGTCAAAAGAATGCCTGGTGCGTGCAAATACCAGACTCAGAAACAGACTGCTTCATCATGCTAGTGGGATTGCAAGCACAAATAAATAGCCTCGCTCTGTTGTTCACTTCCCTTTTGTGTATCTACTTCTGGCCACATCGTTTTGCAGCTAATGTATTTATAACATGCACTCTGCTGTGACTCTCCTTTCAGCTTTACTTCATGACACCAATGGTGGCCAAACTGTCACATTTCAGAGGAATAACAATGGGATTTACTGCACACAATAAATACTGCCATTCCCATACCAGATGCTCCCTAAGGTGTGTTAGCAGGATGGATAATGAAGGTTGGTGAGACTACACTTCCCGGGGGAAGAGCTTCATTGACAGTGCTCCTTCTGGGGGTAATAAACTCCCATTGATCCAGTGACAGCCCTGATTAAAATCAATCCATAGTGGCAATTGCAGCAACGATCAAAGGAGGGGAGACGGTGTGTTGTCTATTTACAAATTTACGTTAGTTGATGCCACACTAAAACAATGCCTCTCTGATGAAATTTACTTTTCCATTTTTTTCCTGTTCTTCTCACTTGTACCTTCTTTTTATTTCACCTCCATCTCTCACTGCCATGGGAAGGATCTGCTTTTAGCCACACCTACTTATTTCTTCTGAGAGTTGTGTTCACATGCAACTATTCTGCAGAGCCACATTTTGGATAAACATAATGCAGACAAAACTGAGGTTTGTGCTACACAACACAGAATTAATTGCTTGTTGTGATTTTTTTTTAATTTTAGGTCTATCTGCAAATTCTAGATTCCATTTTATGATGACCTTGGTTGACAGAACCAAACATAGAGGTGCCTAATATAACCAGTGGCAGATGCTCTCATCTCAGTGAAATATACCACATGTATCACATAGTGTCCATAAACTGTAGGAATAACAAATGTTAAGTTGGAAACATTATGATTTAACTGAAAAAGACTCTAGAGGAGCTAGTGAATGGATTGTGTGGTAAAAGTGTACCATCAATTGCTGTCTCCATGCTCAGGAATGAATAAACTTCAGCTTTTAAGCCCAATTATGAATTAGAAGTCCTACAAGAGCTTTAACAATATCAAAATTTGAACATTTACAATTCCAGTTCTCATTACCAGAGCAGTGAATTCTGACACTTTGACAAGACTCATACAGATGGATACAGATGGTAAAGGGTATCTTTGCTACACTAAAGGGTACATCAAACTTTCCCACAGGAGAGAAGTGTTTGAGCCCCATCTGGAGTCCAGTGTGCTTTTTGTATTTCAGCCCATGCCCGGATCTTTTCTTAAACCTAAACACACAGTTTTGGTGCATACAGCCAAGCTGTTTACTGAAGCTTTGTCAAGTACCTGTGCCAAGTACCTGTGCCAAATCATACCAAAAGTACTTGACAAAGCTGTTTACTGAAGCTTTGTCAAGTACCTTTGGCAAATGATACCAAAAAATACTTGACATAGTGTCAAGTCCTGGCACGATAATGTGTTGACAGTTCTGTGACAACTAGGAAAACCCCATGTTTCCTCATTACCTATTTGTATTAATTGAAAGCATTGAATGGGCAAAATAATATATTTTGTGCTTTTGTGAGTTAATGATCTATGTCACTGGCCACACCTCTGAAGTCTGCGAAACTGAAGAAGAAAAATTGTTGCGAGGGACAAAACAGTGGCATAGAGCAATGAGAGGAGAACCCATGTTTCTCATACTCACCTTGATGGGGTGGAGTGCATCCAGTACTGCTGAGTGTCAGTGAAATCTTCCGCATAAGTAGAGTACATGAAGTGCCCTAATAACTTATTCAGAACAGCCTTTCAAAAGGCCTCAGGACAGTATTGATTAAAAAGAAAATCTTTTTAATCATTGTGCTCTCTATTATTCCACTGACCCTGATCTTTTAAAGCCAAACACTGCTGATTTCATCATGCAAATCATCCAACCACAGGACATAAGCCTCACTGGTGCCAGGCCATTGGCTAATGAAGCATCATTAAGACAGGAGCCAATATGTCCCCTGAACTGAGGCATTTGGGCTCAGAAACCTGATGATAATTAGCACAACACTAGCCACTAAACGATGTGATTGGCTGCTGAAAGACTCTGGGGTAAAGTTCATTTTAATTTGGAAGAGCTACACATGTTAGTGGCTGCAAGAGAAGGGGAAACGATGCTGCAGGATCACTGAAGCCGAGGAGAAGTTTGGCAGTGAATCACAAAACTAGTTCCCACTCTCCAAAGATGCACTAAGATCCTTAGGGTAAGAGGCCAGTTTGATGCACTGTACACTTGATTGGTTTTTGAGATCATTTTGAGAATTGACAGGTTGGCCAATTCTGCATCTCCCCAATCGATAAGCAAGCATATTATTCGCTTGTGACAATGTAATGGAGCACACACTTTCAAAACTGGCTCATTTGGCACCTGACAAAATGAGTATATGAAAAAAAATAAGTGTTTCAATTTGCTTTGGATTCTACTACAGTGCCTCATTTTGCAAGATCAATATCACTGCACGGTTTACATCACCAAATTCCAGCATTGTTTTGCAGGGAAAATAAGAAGTGCTGTCATTATTATAAATCTTCCTGTGACTTACTAAAAGAACACAGGTTGAGAAGAATTTGAGGATGATTTACTATTAATTGTTTGTCAGATTGTTGGAATGTCAGATTGTTTACTACTGTTTTTTGCTCTGTTACATGTATGCATTTACAGTGTTCAGAAGCTACTTCATGTTTATCCATCGTCAAACACTTTAAATATACTATGTTCACAGCCAATGGAACAACACATTACACCTGAATGCATATACTGTTAAATGTGTGGTGCATATGTAACATGTGTGCTATGCACCTGTAGCTAAGAAAACCTACAGTAAACATAATGAAATCCAGGATTATGATTCTGACCCAAGGCTATCTGGGTGTGAACACACAATATGAAATAAGTAACTACAGCCAGATGCAAGGCATATGACAGCCATACTAATTAATAGTCTTAAACACATGTAGCTGGGAAGCATGCAGGTATTTTCAGTAGAGTGGCACAATGCAGGGTCTGCAGTCAGCATTGTCAGTCAGAAATCCCCAGTCACACTGCTTCTATTTATTGCTCTAAGGAGACCTGATAAGCACACAGTGATATTGGAATGGTTTGAGCGCTGCTATACCACTCTCCCCCGCCACTATGTTTGTGTATGGGGGTGTGTGTTTTGATGGAAGCAAATGAGTGGAGTGTAAAAGAGAGACAAGAAAGAAAAAAATCCCTTTCAGCACCATCTGCAGTTGGTAACAAAACTATTTTAATCTTATAATACTTAACAGATGACTGGGATTTAATTTAGGACTCACAATAAGCATGCACCTCTAAGTTCAAGTTCTTCATATGTTTACTACAGAGCAGTTTCTGGAAAACAAGAAGGAAATGTCTTATTCCTTATCCCTGTTGCATTACTTGTTGCTCCATGTGTCACAGAGCAGGGTGTTGCCCAGGGTAACAGGCCTGTAAGCCAAACAGGATTGATTTTTAATGAGGATGACTCTCACTGGCTCCTTATCACAAGCGTGTCACCCAACTCTGACACTTTTAATACCACATGTCACTCAAAGTGCTGCACACAATGCCAGGAGGATTATGAACAGCCACTTACCTGCACTAGCACATATATGCACACACACACACATCACACGGTTACCTCCACATAGTCGCAAGTGTTATTGCTCTAGATTACACCTGCACACAAGCACACACATCCTGAGACAAGACAAGCTGTGTGTAGTTCATCACCAGTGGTTGCATGGCTACAGCAGAGCAGGCAACAGATAAGGAGCCCAGATCTTTTCAGAGTTTTAATGGAACCTCATGGCATCAAAGGGGCTCAGAGGCCAGACAGGCTGATATAGGAGGGGTGTTTAGTTTGAACCACTCCCCAGGACATTGTATTATTGACATCTTTCTTGGGAAATACAAAGAAAAACAAGGCACCCATCTTTGTGGTCAAAAGGTTGGAGGCTGGTCCAAGTAGTCTTGGCAAATGGCATGACAAATGGCAGAACAGGTGTTTGTTAATGTGTGCCTAAGTACCTATGGGCTGGAAATAGTGAGACTTTTTTTGTTTTGTTTTGTTTTTCCCCCCATTGAGTGCTGCAGAAGAGAAGTCATTGTCAACTGTGTATCATCTTGTGACACATAGATGAAAAGCATTATCAGATGTAGAGGCAGTCAAAGCCCTCGTCCTTGTTACTGACTCATTTCTGCTTCCCTGTCATTTATGTTCCACTGATTGCTTTAGTTCCATGCCAAGCACATTTTTGGATTGCAAAAACCAGTACAAAAAATAAAATACCACAACTACCATGATTCAACACAGACCAAACAAACAAGCAAACGAACACAAAATGTAAATGAAATGTCAGTCAGGCAAGCATGATGTTTTCGGAAAGCAATTGTAATACCCCAGTTCTTTAATTGGACAGCTCTGAATAATGAAGGAGTCCGTCTTTCTTCATTTAGGACTGATTTATTTTAACCACAAGTAAAAATTACAAACACAACCCGGGTTGCTCCCCCTTCCTGAAACACACACACTGACTGCTGAAAATGAAGTCCCTGTGTCAGGGCCACTTGGCGGCCGCTGCCTCTCCTTCGTTTTTCTCTCCTTTACCTTCTTTATCACGTGGGCTCTGCACTTCAGCTGTGTTGCATTCCAGTAATTAGCAACTGGTTTGTCGCTGCACACAGCTGGGGTGCATCCCGTTGATTACTTTTTTTTTTCTTATTTATACCTCGGGCAGACGCTTCGTTGTCGCTGGATCATTGTTATTTGTTATGGTTATTGTTACTTATTCACACCAAGTAGGTGATTAAATTTATGTTTAATCTGCACATTAGACGTGGATAGAAGGCTACACTGACAGTTGCTGTGCGTTATGGCTTGACCTACCACGTTGTTTGTGCGTTTCGCAGGACGCACCTAGAAATCAACGCTGACGGTCCCCGTGCTGTTGATTTTCAGATTGCGGTTTGCTACCTTTTGTTTTCACTTGTCCGTCCTCCTCCTCCTGCTCTCCTGATTCCTGCCGTTCATGTGTATGTGTACCTGTTCGTCCTGGTCTCCGTCGTCATCACTGCCCTTCCCTTATATGTATTATGGACACTGTTCTGTTGTTACTTGCCCTTCCCTTATATGTATTATGGACACTATTCTGTTGTTACTTTGTTGTGTAGTTTTACAATAAACCTCTTGTTTTGTACTAGCACCTGGGTCAGCAATCTTGAGTCCTACCCCTAGTTCTCCCTCACCCTCCTGGTGAGGGGGACTAACCATAACACCCTGGCCACACAGAGCCTAATACATTTATAAGTTTTGCGCTAACCCCTTACCCAGATGAAGTCAGTCTGCAGACTCCATCTCTTATCTTGTACTCCACATGCTTGGAGCAGCTGCATTTCTACCTAGTCATAACAAAATGAAGAATCTCAATGTGTGTCTATGTTGTCACATGGTGTGTAGCTAAGGCATTCATTCATCTATTCAGACATAATATTCTAACACAAGATTAATGCAGGAAAAGAATTAGTATCATGGTGCCCTTTTCAGAATCAACATTCTGTCTGCTAACCTTGAAACAAAACAGACTAGAGCAGATTTTAAATCTTACTAAATTGCATTACTAACACATTGATATTTAACAATTATCTAACGGATTTACTAATATCTAACAAACTCCCCTTTTTGACACAATTTTTATCATGTCAGCCTAAATCAAATGTCCCTGTTGTCCCCAGATGAGACATCCAAGGAGGAGAGAGGCCCCCCATACCACCCCCTCCAGGGAAAGCCCAGAGCTGAGTACCTAGGGCAAAATCTGAAATAATAACATAAAATAATGGCATGTAAGCTGAGTCTTTGTTGCTGTGATCCTATATGTAAGCTTCTATGTGAAAGCTGATATTCTTAGCAATTATAGCATTTTTCAGACAAAAACGTGGGAAATGTCTAAACAACATGTAGCAAAACAGTCATTGGTTAATCATAACATTTGCAGGAGGAATCCATTATGCTGGAGACTAAAGATCTTCTTCCAGTATCACACATTTATCACAAAATTCTACTCAATAATCAGAATCAATTACAAGCCTATGAGTCCACACCACCTATGTGTATGCAAGAGCATATATGGGTATGTGTTAACCCTTAGCAATAGTATGAAGTGAGGTCATGGTCTTCTTCCTGATCCGAGGGGTCCTCTTCAATCTCAGACTCACTGGGCTCAGTGAGTGAGATCATGGGCATAATTTCCAATGGATATTGGTATTGAACCATTTCATAGGCAGGAGTCAGTGGGTATCTATTATCAATGGTAGTGATGATACACTTTAGACAAAGATGCCTAATGCAGGGGATGCAGCTGCATCCGCAAAGAGTCAGCAAAGTAATTGCTGCCACCAAAGGTGTAAGCAAAGAAACCACTAAATTTTTCCACTTGCCAAAAATTTTTTTTTCAAACCAATCATTTATGTAATTTTTAATTCCTGAATGTTCAGCCATCTCCTCTGATAAGATTTTTAACCCGGTCAGGGCCCTAGCAATGGAGCCATCAGGAGCAGTGTTATTAGGAATGTAAGTACAACACTGTTGCCCAGTCATAGTACAAACACCCCCTTTTTCAGCCAGAATAAAGTCTAATGCCAATCTATTCTGATACGACATAAGAAAAGTGGCTGCCAGTTGCTCCTGAAACCCAACAACTAAATCTCTGGTAAGATTAGTAAGACGCTGAACATTAAAATGTACATAATACACACAGAGCTTAGAACGAAATAATAAATGCATATTAAACTGGACATAGGACAGTATACAAATGTTTTTATCAAACTGTCTTAATTGCTCTTGCTAAGGCCACCCGGAGCAATCAAGCATGTCACATGTGTCTACCATTAAAGTGGAAGTTTTACCCAAATTAAAAACCAACTCGGGTGGAATCAGGACATTAGCTCTTTCCTCATGGTGTATGTGGGACCTTGTTTCCCACCACAATATGGGTACTACTATAACTAGGCTAATGAGACCCTGTACACAGAGCACCATACCCGGACAACTGCCTAAACGTGCCAGACTAGGCATTTTGTCTGCTGTCCCTGTCAATGTTTTTGTTCTCTGATAGATATTACACTAGTGTAGGTCCTTTTCTAACTGTGGCTCTGGTTCTACAGGATTGTATATTGACTCAGGTAATGAGGTTCTTAAATCAGCCCTGACCTCATTCACTGTCCGTCCACCTGTGTCTTATGGATCCAGTTACTTAGCTTGTTCTCAGTAAGCCACAGTTTAACACAGTGTGTGGTAGTTTCTGCTACCCTGTAGGGTCCTTTCCAACGTGGTTCTGACCAGTGACGTTTATGCACTTCTTGATAGACCCAGTTGTCCACTGCAACTGGTATTGGTTCCTCAGGTTGGTCCCTGCGCAGAATTTCGACAACCTGTTCAGACACAGAGGTTGAAACAATACTATAGGTAGAGCTTCAACCCAGGTTAAGTTAGTGTCTGCGCAGACTTTCACAAGCCCTTCTTTTATAGATCTGTTTGCACACTTGAGAGGCTGCATGATAGACAGCCCCAAACTTATGTTTTATCACAAACATCTGCTCAACCATATGTAGGTCATCGTTTGAGAAGTGTGTTCCATTATCAGATCTGATAATCTCAGGTACCCCAAACCGGGGGATCACTTCCCTAGTGCGCCACTTAATTAGCTCTTTACCTGTCTCTGTTTTTGTGGGTACAGCCCATTTGGAAAACGGATCCACACAGACAAGTAAATATCGTTTTCTTTCAACTCTTTTATCAGCTCCCATGTCTGTGGATATCAATAACAATCTCTTTCTAGGGAGCATGTGGAACTGGAAATCCCCGTAGCCCCTGCCTTCAGCGCGGCTCTGGGGTTGAACTGATTACATATCTCACATGCTGCAACAAAGTACTTGGTGATATCCCTCAAATGCAGATGCCACCAATTTTGAGAGATCAGACTATTTATCTTGGAGCTCGCACAGTGTTGTCTACTGTGCGCCTCTTGATACAGCAAACTAAGTAGTCCCACCAGGGCCACTATTTTACCTTCATGGTTTCTCCACAGTCCTATCTGATCCTTAGATGCCCCTTTGCTTAGCCACACCTGCTTTTCAGTAGGAGCAGCTTTATTCTGTATTTCCCTAATAGTCTGCAAGCTCAACTCTGTCTCATGAACATGACCCCCTTTTGCAGGGTCTTGACTTATCTGTTTATCTCCCTGAGATGGACCTCCTGGGTCCTGAGTACCTGAACTAGGCTCCTTAAACTCTGACCCCTTAGGTCTGGATCCCTTTCTGTACTGAGCTTCCAAAACTCTAGGCTGAACTTGGCTGTGGGATCACATCAGCTTGCACTATTCAGCCATTGTGTCCTCGACCACAGCGTATGAAGTAACTAGACTGCCAGTGGCAGTCTGATGACTGTGACTGTCACAGTACAGTGTTACCTCTGCATTAAGCAGAGGTTCCTTATAGAAGTTCTCATGCAGTCTCATCTTTACGTCTGTTTTGCTCACGCAATCATGATCTTACTCAGTGACCATCTGCGTAGCCATGTTTGTTCCCTCACTTGTAAACTGTATTTGAGCCTGATTCAATAGCTGTTGTAGGTTCTGTGTGCTTCAACTTTGTTTCTTGTCAAAAAAGTACAGTTACTGAATCCCTGTCTAGCTTTCACAGCAGAAAGAGAGGCTTGCTTCAAAAATAGTCCTATAGCATCCTCTTGTGGGGGAGGACTGTCACTGTCCCCAAACATCCCTTTATACGGTTTTTCGCATTATCCTGCTCATCTTTAGGAACCGTATTTAACCATTTAAACAAAACCCTATAGAGTAATGACCCCAAAGCATCAGGTTTACACATTTTCCACTCTTGCACAACATTTACAGACATATTGATAATTATGCACAGGTAACTGACATCTCAGGGTGGAATGGTCTCTGCCCAGAAGTATTGATGCAGTCATGAAGCTTCTACATCAACTAACTTGATGCACGTGACCGCTGGGGGTTCTCCCAATCAACAGTTCTGTTTTAATTCTAATGAACACGCCGTCACCCTAAATTCTATAATACAGTTTTCCCATAGCCTATGCCAAACCCTGGAACCAAACACAGCTCTGCAAGAAGTACGCTGTTTCTCCAAGTAGCACTTGTTACTACTGGATACACGTGACAGCATTCAACAGCCTTCGTGCAGAAATCCACCCACAAGTAAAGAAAACAAAAAATATTTCCCTGTGCCCTTTTGTCATTTAACAGTTACAAGTGATCATTTTATAAATACGATGTTCAGAATTGTGTTCTGCTCAAAGAAGGCTCCGCCTGTGACTTCCGCCTCACAACAAGCTAGTTTTCCCATCGGAGCAAAAAATCCTAAAAATTTTGGAGACAACCGTCGACATTTGTGGTTATCCACTTATTAACGTGAATTTTACGTCTCTGATAGTCATCAATTTCTGTAACTAGGGCACTTATTTTTCTATCCCTCAAATGAGACTATGTGCTTGCAACTTTATGTGTGACAAAAACATCACCAGTACATTTCATAATAAAAGTGATATATTATCCTTACAGTAATCATTCAATTTTTAAATCAAGAATTTACAGTCCACACATATCAGCTAAATTTTGTCCAATATGCAGGAATTATGTGCAAAAGGTTCCTGCTCACCTGTAGTTATTGCTGTCAAATGTTGATCTGTGGGTCCGTCCGCTCCCTACTCAAATCCAGCGACCCAGTTCGGACCGTCCGCTCAGAATTCAGCCAATTCCAAAGATCACGGCACCAAATTGTAATACCCCAGTTCTTTAATTGGACAGCTTTGAATAATGAAGGAGTCCGTCTTTCTTCATTTAGTACTGATTTATTTTAACCACAAGTAAAAATTACAAACACAACCCAGGTTGCTCCCCCTTCCTGAAACACACACACTGACTGCTGAAAATGGAGTCCCTGGCCACACAGAGCCTAATACATTTATAAGTTTTGCGCTAACCCCTTACCCAGATGAAGTCAGTCTGCAGACTCCATCTCTTATCTTGTACTCCACATGCTTGGAGCAGCTGCATTTCTACCTAGTCATAACAAAATGAAGAATCTCAATGTGTGTCTATGTTGTCACATGGTGTGTAGCTAAGGCATTCATTCATCTATTCAGACATAATATTCTAACACAAGATTAATACAGGAAAAGAATTAGTATCATGGTGCACTTTCAACATTCTGTCTGCTAACCTTGAAACAAAACAGACTAGAGCAGACTTTAAATCTTACTAAATTGCATTACTAACACATTAATGTTTAACAATTATCTAACGGATTTACTAATATCTAACACATTTCAGGAAAATGGAAGGTGACATTATCCATAAAACAAAACCTTTTCAGACTTCAAATGGGATTGTTCCTAAGAAGCTGGAGGTTCCAGGCAAACCAAATCCCCTGTTAATCCAAACCAAGGGCAAAAACAGATTCACCTGACATTTCTCAGTGAGTAGAGGAGAGAAATGGATGGAAAATATATGTGAGGGCAACATAATAACTTTAATTAGTTACAATGAAGGTGGCTGTAGGGTTTGTATCAAGGGTATATTTGCAAAATATCATCTGGTATATAATAAACACAGCCTATCTTATGTAGTGGTGCTTACCTATCTTTCTTTTTATGCCTTTATTTGTGGCCTATTAAATACCGTCAAATAACAAAACCAAGTATGTATTTTAAGCCATACAGTATAATTTAATTTTACTTAAATTCTTCTGCATGTTTACAATTTTGGTCAGATAATCTGAGAGATGTTCTCGAGTCCATTAAGCACTTTAAAGGTCTGGCGGTATGGATGACGGGTGATTACAGATGTTGATTACTCTTTTATGTATACTAATCTGAGGGAAAGTTGAAACAATTCAGTTCTGCCCAATGTTTATTTTTTTCGATTCTGGTCATTTTTGGAGATGCTAAGTAGTTCTTACTGAGATAATGTAATGTACAAGTAGTTAAAGGCATCATCCTCTACTAGGGCTCTTTTGTGTTTTGTCTAATTGTACTTATAACACTTAAAACCATATCCCTAATTACACACTACTTAATTAAAATATCAACCACATGACAGTAAGTGCTTTAGGATGACATGAATCATAATAAATCAACCTAATATCTTCTAGACAACTAGTGATTAAATTATAAAAAAAAAATAAAATAAAATATTTAACTTTGTTTAAAATGTGATTTTAAAGCAGAGTACTGTCACACCCAAGTTAACAACTGATCAAATAACAAATGTAATGTGAAAGTGTTGGCTCATAGTGATGACCACACGGTTGAGTCATTACCACATCTGCAGTTTTAGTCTATTATTTAGACTTTGTCTTACTTTACTGGAATGTAACCTCGCTCTCATTAAAGTCATTTGCAGCCACAACAGGTATCTGTTTATTTAATGAAAAACTGAATAAAAACAAATGCAATAAAACTTACCAACACTAAACAACTGCAAGCCAAAGCTAGCAGCTAACCTGTGCACATAGTGAAAGGAGCCACATAGTCCCCTCTGGGGTTGGTGAAGACCAGACCAATATGCAAAAACAACTTTATAAGGTGATAATGGCAATATTTTATCTTCAGCTTGTTCCACTACCCCCAGGTATCCAACAAATCAACCGGTGCAGCTTTAAATATTACACTAACACCTTTTCACCAAAAATGGGGCATTCTTTATCTTTTTTTAAGACAGATGTGCCCTTGGCTATTTACTACAGGTCCACAAAATTCATGTGGCCCAGTATTTTAAAGAAATTGGGTATTTAGTGTCTGATATTTTCATCATGATTAATGAAGTCAGTAATCAACTGTATTTAATGGCACAAGTGTATCTTGTCATTAACCATGGTTCCAAGTTTTTAAGCATTAAATAGAGCTAAAATCTAGCAGACATAAAACAGCTCCTGCAGAAAGGGGTCAATTGCTTGAATGATAGCACTAGTGTTGTTTTTTTCTTTCCTTCAATCAATACTGGTAACAAGGGAACGGTTCTCGTCTTTGAGCTCAGGCTAGATTGCCGTCTCTGTATAAATGTTCTTTCATCTTAAATTCTCATTTCTTTTTTCACTAAACCTTTTTAAATCAAAAACTTAAGAAATTCAAATGTTCTCCTTCATTCCCTATTGCTCCCCACAGTCACAGTTCCTTTTCTACTACTATTGTATCCCCGCACACTGCCCACCACCTCCGCTCCCTCAGATTCAGCACTGTTTGTCAAACATGGTGGCTAATGAAGATGATTTTCCCTTTTTTAAACACACTCATGATTAGCATCCACATACACCTGCAGGCAGCCAGCTCAAGTGTTGTTCGCTGTCTTGTCTGATTAAATAAATCTGTTTACAATTTGAATAACAGTTAAACAGCCAAAGATTCATAATTCATTGTTCATTTGCTTGTCTTCTGAGGTGGAAGGGAAGCTGTGGTAGGGGCCTATAGTGAGGAGAGGGGGAATTCCTGATACAGTGGAACAGTGAAGCACATTTAGTGTGTTTCACAAAAAGGTCTTTCTCTGAACTTGTTTTTGTATTTCGAGACACAAATATCCCTCAGTGGACCAATCACAGCTGCCAGGTGCTCAGTGACTGACTTAACTGTTGCTAAGTGTATCTAACTGCTCTCTATATTCTTTTCTGCTCCCAAACATATTGGGGACCAATTAGGCAACATTATTCAAACATTTTCTGATGGCCTCGGTGCACTGTAATATATCTCACTGCAGTCCCCTTTCACTATGCTTACTATGCACACTTCTCTTCGAAATGAGACGTCCACAAACACAAACCTCCCTCTCTAGGCACGGCAAGTGAGGAGGAATTGTACACATGGATTAGACCTGAGTCAACATCATTACTGTGTGCCGCTCTTCTCTGGAGTGGAGTGAAGTGGATTTTTTTTTAAGAACACACTGGTGGCTTTGATCCCAAGGTCTACAGTATGGACACTCCTCCTCCTTCCTCACCACCCATCACATTTGGTTATGAGAGATCTTGGTCAAAAGGAGAGTAAACATTTATATGCACACAAGCACACATGTACAAAATGTAGACATACATATTTATGAGACTACAAACACAAACCACAAACTGCCGGCACTACAGCAGGAGCTTGTGCTTGTCTTCCCCTGATGGTTCTCTGTCAGAGTGGGAAGTCATCAGCTTTGTTTAAGCTTGTCTTCTAATCTTTAACCACTCTTATTTTGCATACAATTTATTTTTCTAACTCTATCCACAGTAGGTTTACCAAGTTTCCCCAAAATCCTCCACCTGTTGGTGGTGGGTAATGGGTAAAAAAAATATGTGGTATTATATTAATTTATGGGTCCACGGGTAGCAAGTGAAATAAATATAATTTAAATAAAAACAAATAAATAAATATAGGTGCAGCTTCTTTTAAACATCTAATCCACCAAAATTTTATCAATTTTTCGATGCATTTATTATAAAGGCCTACGCCACAACCTTTTGACCCCTGAAATCACATCCAATTAATAGGAGGTCACTCAGACATCAACATAGGCATCAGTGTGTCAAACTGGATAACCCAAAAGCAAAAAAGTCCAGTTGTGAATACAAAATTGTGGACAGTACATCATTGAAGGCCAAGGTCTGACGTATGGGAGAAATTCTGTGTGGTTACAGACTGTGAGAACAATGTTATCAGTAGCTTTGCAATTTGTAAATAATACCAAATCATTTGATTGATGCAAGCTAGGCACTGCCTAGGCACTTGCTTCATTCAAGCATAACCTAGGGAACAGCTACAGAACCCAGGTGTTGCGTCCATTGACAGATATTTTTCCAAGAACACAACTTTCAAGCCCTTTAAAGTAAGTGACTGTGTAGCTTAAAGTCTGTGTTTTAATTTTAGGTACGGGTCGGGTTGTGGGTCTTATGTTAAAAGGTGGGGTCAGTTCTAAATTTCATTTAGAAATAACTTCAGGGGGTAATCAGGTCCAAAACTGAGTTTTGTGGGTGCAGGTTTTCAAAACTGGACCCATGCAGGATTCTAAATCTCACCTTGGCCATGTTGCTCTTATTTCTCCTCTAGTCCTTCCCTCACCATGGCTCTGACCCTCTGCCTGCCTCTCTCCTCTCTCTTGCTGCCCTTTCAGTCATACCATGTTCTTTTGGCATTTTCAAAAGATAGAGACAGAGCGTATGGGGGAGTGCTCTAGCTAATTGTAGCTCACTTTGACAATTCATTCTTTCTTGAGTCCCTGGGGAATGTATGTATTCTAATAACATCAGTACAACACTATAAAGTCATGCTGTTGATTTTTAGGTTTATGTGTCGAGACAATATAATGTTTGTTCATAGAAGATAGTAAATCCAGACAAATCGAACAGCTCAAGTTACAGCAGTTGTGATTTAGTGGTTTGTGGCAAAATATTGATGGCCAATAATGTTTTATAAAATTTAACATCTTTAAAATGAACATCTTTATTAGCACTGAGACTACTAATTATTTTCAATTTAGATTATTCTATCGACATTTTTAAAAATCCGTTATTATTATTATATTACAGACAGAAAATAGAGAAAGCTGCAAGTTTCTCACACCCAAGATATTACTGTGCCTGATCCAAAACTTCATACTTCATATCAGTGGTTAAATCTCAGAACTTGGACATTTCAGTCACAGATCCACTGTTAAAGGTTGTTACAGGAATAATGTTGAAAATACCAGTTCCTATAGTGAAAATTACATCAGGTACCTTCTCCAGACTATAATTGCAAATCCTGATGTGATCAACTGCATTCACCTATTCTGTTATGTACCTCATCCAGCTAATGTGCTAGACTAAGGGAGACTGAGTTTAAATCAGGATTCTGTGGCAAAAAAAATAAAAACTTAATCACTTCTTGTTCCCTTAATTGGAAACACTCAGGACTTAGAACATAACCAATTAAACTACTTAAAAACTGCAGTCAAGGAAGCTGCACTGTTGTGTGCATTCTATCAGATGCCCGGCTGCTTTCTATTTAAGGACACCTCACCTAAAAAAAAATTTCCCTCATCCTTCCCTCAGCACCTCCTTAATATCTTCTTCTCCTTTTGTCTCCCCTTGTCCCTCTGCCTTTCTTCCTCTCTTGACATTTAAATTTAGTCTCAGTGGGGGCATACTGGATGAAAGGGTAGGGAAAATGAGTGGAGAAGCTTTTAGAAAGTTCCTCTTATTGTTGTAATGGTATAGTGGCCGAGAGAATAATGTGTGTGCATTGGTCCCTATGCCTGTTGTGTTCACTTGTGTATATTTGCATGTTTCTATGTGCATATGATGTGTGTAGAGGCCTGAAAATAGTTATGTTAAAATAGACACCCCTAAAATTTTTATTTTCTTATTGTACAATTTTATTTTTACTGCTAGTATTCATTTGGTTTCTATTACATCTCTTTTGAGTTGGGCGTATTTCTTATACGCGGCCAGTAGATGGCGCATCATGCGCAGCAGTGGTAGAGAGTAGGCTTGGGGCACACCAGAGGAAGACTCATTCCTCGGTGTGAAATAAAGCTGTTGATACGTGTCCTCTGCATATTCTCTATCCCAGGTTGGTAAACACTAAATGTAAAAGTTAAATGCAAACTGTAAGAGTTGTATTGTGTCGGGGATGATATCGGTTCATGTGACATGGGGTGAAATGGGTTTTGTTGTAGAGCTTGGAGTGAACAGTGAAACGTGTTGTAAGCTAACCTGCTAACGCTAGTGGTCAAGTTAAGGGGATACAATGTGGGAGAAGCTAACCCAATGGTACAAGGAGCCTTGTGAATACTACAGTTAACACTTTTATGACATGGGTTCATGCAGTATGACATTTGCTGGTTTTATTTGTCACTCTGTGTGCACATTTTTGGTTTATTACCAAATACCAGAAGTGCTATTGTGAAAATGTATTAGATACATGGCGGTCATGTTCAAGTTTAAAAGGGAGCAGTGCCACATTGTTTGTGGATTGTATATTGAGCTAGTTGATTAGAAGTATATATTTCATGGTTTACTGTTAAAAATATTAATATTTGTACAAGTTTAAAGACCACCCAGTAGTTCATTGAATGTTAAAGGTGAATTGTTAAAAAGGGTTCAAAGCATAAATAGTCAATACAGTTCATGATATGACAAGAATACGGTAAAATGCAATAAGTTAAAAACATATTGGGATGTGAGTTGTGTTACTTTGGGTTAGAGAGACATTGATGAATTGGTGGATGAGCATGATTGTATTTTTGCTTACTTGTGATGTAATTAGACAAAAGAAAGTAACTAATACAGCTTAACTAAGCTATGGCCACATGGACATTGGACTGGTTTAAGGCCATTCAGTTACCTAGTCATGTTGATGTCATGTTAATAGTTGAATAAGAGGAAGACTCATTCCTCGGTGTGAAATAAAGCTGTTTAAACGTGTCCTCTGCATATTCTTTATCCCAGTCTTTATCCCAGACACACACCGTATGCCCTCTGAACCCCAGAGGAACAACATGTGCAACAGCCATGCCTCCAATACAGTGCAGTGACAGCCAACCTAATGAAAAGCTGGGTTCTGATTGACTGGCTGACAAACCAGCCCACTGCATAATTATGTTTTGAATAATAGATGCCCATACTTACACTACCATGGCCACATTAGCCTAGCCAACTTAATTGCCATACCAGGCTGGGCAAGCTCATGAAGCTTATCTTAGTCATAACCAAGCATGCTCCATATTAACAGCTTGCATTCATTTTCGTATCAATGTTATTCCCAAATGAAATCGGAGAATGCTGTGCTCTAATTGTCACCGAGACTTGGCTTTCTGACAGAGTTCCAGACTCCGCGATTCAGCTACAAACACACACTGTACATCGAGGTGACCGCACTGCTGCTTCGGGGAAGGTAAAAGGAGGTGGTGTGTGTGTGTGTGTATCAATAACTCGTGGTGTGGAAATGTATGGACTGTTTATAAGCACTGTTCACCAGATGTAGAGCTTTTAATGCTGAAATGCTGGACCTATTATCTAGCCAGAGAGCACAGTGCTGTGTTTTTGGCTGCTGTGTATGTTAGCCCAAGAGCTAATCCCTCTGCGGTTCTCAGTAAACTCAACGCGCTCGAGACAGTGCACCCCGATGCTGTATTTATCGCTGCAGGCGACTTTAACCAGTGCAATTTACAGACTCCCCAAATATTACCAGCATGTGAACATTCCCACTCGGAGCAAGAACACTCTGGATCATGTTTACAGTAACATACGTGTTGCATACAGGGCTGCACCCCTTCCCCACCTTGGATGCTCGGACCACATTTCTTTGTTCCTGTATCCAGCTTACAGACAAAGACTGAAACAAACAAACCCTGTCGCCAAGCAAATTAAACTCTGGACCCCAGAGACTGAAGGCACCCTGCAGGACTGTTTCACCCAGACAGACTGGGATGTGTTTAAAGCTGCAGCCACCTCAGAGGACTTTTCTGTCAGCATACAAGACTATACTGAGTATGTGACCTGTATCTACAACATTGTGCCCACCATACAAGTCAGCTGCGAAGTACAGGCTGAGGAAAGCCATCACAGTGGCCAAGAGGCAGTACAGAGAGAAGTTGAATGGCTTCTGTTCTACTGCTGACTCCGGACGGATGCAGCAAGGCCTGCAGCACATCACAGACTACAGGACCACCACCAGCATCATCAGCTCCACAGACAGCCTGCTGGATGACCTCAACACCTTCTACACCCGCTTTGAGACCTTCAGCCACAACACAGAGAGGAGGCACACACACACCGAGACCACCCAACCCCCCACCTCCCCTCCTCTAACTGTCTCACCAGGCCAGGTACGCACAGTCCTGAGGAAGATCAACCCCCGCAAAGCGGCAGGACCGGACAACATCCCTGGGAGGGCTCTCAGGGCATGTGCCAGCGAGCTGGCTGATGTTTTCACCACCATGTTCAACCTGTTCCTCAGCCAGAGCATCGTTCCAACCTGCTTTAAGACCAAAACCATCATCCCCCTTCCCAAGAAGAGCCCGGTCACCTGCCTGAACGACTACAGGCCAGTGGCACTCACCCCAATCATTGTGAAGTGTTGTGAGAGAGTGATGCTAGCCCGCATTCAGAGCAGTATACTGGACACCCTGGACCCCCTGCAGTATGCCTACTGGCCCAACAGGGCCACCTCA